>NW_027460356.1:0-96427 GCF_050947875.1 Dermacentor variabilis
AAACCATCACGATAGGCATGCAAATGGTGCTTTGGCAGAACGCGCGCGTGGATTCTACCAAACGACGTGAAAAGCATGCCGATGCTGCTCTTTTTAACATCCGCACATGGATTTGTGCCAAAGCGCGTTTTAAGCATGCGCATGCATCTTTTGGTAGACGCGGACGCAGTTTTCTGCAAAACCACACGATAGGCATGCAAATGGTGCTTTTTTGCAGAACGCGCGTGTGGATTTCTACCAAACGACGTGAAAAGCATGCCGAATGCTGCTCTTTTTAGCACCCGCACATGATTTGTGCCAAAGCGCGTTTTAAGCATGCGCATGCATCTTTTGGTAGACGCGGGACGCAGTTTTCTGCAAAACCACACGATAGGCATGCGAATGGTGCTTTTGGCAGAACGCGCGTGTGGATTTCTACCAAACGACGTGAAAAGCATGCCGATGCTGCTCTTTTTAGCACCCGCACTATGGATTTGTGCCAAAGCGCGTTTTAAGCATGCGCATGCATCTTTTGGTAGACGCGGACGCAGTTTTCTGCAAAACCACACGATAGGCATGCTAAATGGTGCTTTTGGCAGAACGCGCGTGTGATTTCTACCAAACGACGTGAAAAGCATGCCGATGCTGCTCTTTTTAGGCACCCGCACATGGATTTGTGCCAAAACGCGTTTTAAGCTATGCGCATGCATCTTTGGTAGACGCGGACGCAGTTTCTGCAAAACCACACGATATGCATGCAAATGGTGCTTTTGGCAGAACGCGCGCGTGGATTTCTACCAAACGACGTGAAAAAGCATGCCGACGCTGCTCTTTTTAACATCCGCACATGGATTTGTGCCAAAGCGCGTTTTAAGCATGCGCATGCATCTTTTGGTAGACGCGGACGCAGTTTTCTGCAAAACCACACGATATGCATGCAAATGGTGCTTTTGGCAGAACGCGCGTGTGGATTTCTACCAAACGACGTGAAAAGCATGCCGATGCTGCTCTTTTTAGCACCCGCACATGGATTTGTGCACAAACGCGTTTTAAGCATGCGCATGCATCTTTTGGTAGACGCGGACGCAGTTTTCTGCAAAACCACACG
Source organism: Dermacentor variabilis (assembly GCF_050947875.1). Lineage (NCBI taxonomy): Eukaryota > Metazoa > Arthropoda > Arachnida > Ixodida > Ixodidae > Dermacentor > Dermacentor variabilis. Next base: position 1,088 of record NW_027460356.1, read on the forward strand.
ATATGCATGCAAATGGTGCTTTTGGCAGAACGCGCGCGTGGATTTCCTACCAAACGACGTGAAAAGCATGCCGATGCTGCTCTTTTTAACATCCGCACATGGATTTGTGCCAAAGCGCGTTTTAAGCATGCGCATGCATCTTTTGGTAGACGCGGACGCAGTTTTCTGCAAAACCACACGATAGGCATGCAAATGGTGCTTTTGGCAGAACGCGCGTGTGGATTTCTACCAAACGACGTGAAAAGCATGCCGATGCTGCTCTTTTTAGCACCCGCACATGGATTTGTGCCAAAACGCGTTTTAAGCATGCGCATGCATCTTTTGGTAGACGCGGACGCAGTTTTCTGCAAAACCACACGATATGCATGCAAATGGTGCTTTTGGCAGAACGCGCGCGTGGATTTCTACCAAACGACGTGAAAAGCATGCCGATGCTGCTCTTTTTAACATCCGCACATGGATTTGTGCCAAAACGCGTTTTAAGCATGCGCATGCATCTTTTGGTAGACGCGGACGCAGTTTTCTGCAAAACCACACGATAGGCATGCAAATGGTGCTTTTGCAGAACGCGCGCGTGGATTTCTACCAAACGACGTGAAAAGCATGCCGATGCTGCTCTTTTTAGCACCCGCACATGGATTTGTGCCAAAGCGCGTTTTAAGCATGCGCATGCATCTTTTGGTAGACGCGGACGCAGTTTTCTGCAAAACCACACGATCGGCATGCAAATGGTGCTTTTGGCAGAACGCGCGTGTGGATTTCTACCAAACGACGTGAAAAAGCATGCCGATGCTGCTCTTTTTAGCACCCGCACATGGATTTGTGCCAAAACGCGTTTTAAGCATGCGCATGCATCTTTTGGTAGACGCGGACGCAGTTTTCTGCAAAACCACACGATATGCATGCAAATGGTGCTTTTGGCAGAACGCGCGCGTGGATTCTACCAAACGACGTGAAAAGCATGCCGATGCTGCTCTTTTTAACATCCGCACATGGATTTGTGCCAAAACGCGTTTTTAGCATGCACATGCATCTTTTGGTAGACGCGGACGCAGTTTTCTGCAAAACCACACGATATGCATGCAAATGGTGCTTTTGGCAGAACGCGCGTGTGGATTCTACCAAACGACGTGAAAAGCATGCCGATGCTGCTCTTTTTAACATCCGCACATGGATTGTGCCAAAACGCGTTTTTAGCATGCACATGCATCTTTTGGTAGACGCGGACGCAGTTTTCTGCAAAACCACACGATATGCATGCAAATGGTGCTTTTGGCAGAACGCGCGTGTGGATTTCTACCAAACGACGTGAAAAGCATGCCGATGCTGCTCTTTTTAACATCCGCACATGGATTTGTGCCAAAGCGCGTTTTAAGCATGCGCATGCATCTTTTGGTAGACGCGGACGCAGTTTCCTGCAAAACCACACGATAGGCATGCAAATGGTGCTTTTGGCAGAACGCGCGTGTGGATTTCTACCAAACGACGTGAAAAGCATGCCGATGCTGCTCTTTTTAGCACCCGCACATGGATTTGTGCCAAAACGCGTTTTAAGCATGCGCATTGCATCTTTTGGTAGACGCGGACGCAGTTTTCTGCAAAACCACACGATATGCATGCAAATGGTGCTTTTGGCAGAACGCGCGCGTGATTTCTACCAAACGACGTGAAAAGCATGCCGATGCTGCTCTTTTTAACATCCGCACATGGATTTGTGCCAAAGCGCGTTTTAAGCATGCGCATGCATCTTTTGGTAGACGCGGACGCAGTTTTCTGCAAAACCACACGATAGGCATGCAAATGGTGCTTTTGGCAGAACGCGCGCGTGGATTTCTACCAAACGACGTGAAAAGCATGCCGATGCTGCTCTTTTTAACATCCGCACATGGATTTGTGCCAAAGCGCGTTTTAAGCATGCGCATGCATCTTTTGGTAGACGCGGACGCAGTTTTCTGCAAAACCACACGATAGGCATGCAAATGGTGCTTTTTTGCAGAACGCGCGTGTGGATTTCTACCAAACGACGTGAAAAGCATGCCGATGCTGCTCTTTTTAGCACCCGCACATGGATTTGTGCCAAAGCGCGTTTTAGAGCATGCGCATGCATCTTTTGGTAGACGCGGACGCAGTTTTCTGCAAAACCACACGATAGGCATGCGAATGGTGCTTTTGGCAGAACGCGCGTGTGGATTTCTACCAAACGACGTGAAAAGCATGCCGATGCTGCTCTTTTTAGCACCCGCACATGGATTTGTGCCAAAGCGCGTTTTAAGCATGCGCATGCATCTTTTGGTAGACGCGGACGCAGTTTTCTGCAAAACCACACGATAGGCATGCAAATGGTGCTTTTGGCAGAACGCGCGTGTGGATTTCTACCAAACGACGTGAAAAGCATGCCGATGCTGCTCTTTTTAGCACCCGCACATGGATTTGTGCCAAAACGCGTTTTAAGCATGCGCATGCATCTTTTGGTAGACGCGGACGCAGTTTTCTGCAAAACCACACGATATGCATGCAAATGGTGCTTTTGGCAGAACGCGCGCGTGGATTTCTACCAAACGACGTGAAAAGCATGCCGACGCTGCTCTTTTTAACATCCGCACATGGATTTGTGCCAAAGCGCGTTTTAAGCATGCGCATGCATCTTTTGGTAGACGCGGACGCAGTTTTCTGCAAAACCACACGATATGCATGCAAATGGTGCTTTTGGCAGAACGCGCGTGTGGATTTCTACCAAACGACGTGAAAAGCATGCCGATGCTGCTCTTTTTAGCACCGCCACATGGATTTGTGCCAAAACGCGTTTAAGCATGCGCATGCATCTTTTGGTAGACGCGACGCAGTTTTCTGCAAAACCACACGATATGCATGCAAATGGTGCTTTTGGCAGAACGCGCGCGTGGATTTCTACCAAACGACGTGAAAAGCATGCCGATGCTGCTCTTTTTAACATCCGCACATGGATTTGTGCCAAAGCGCGTTTTAAGCATGCGCATGCATCTTTTGGTAGACGCGGACGCAGTTTTCTGCAAAACCACACGATAGGCATGCAAATGGTGCTTTTGGCAGAACGCGCGTGTGGATTTCTACCAAACGACGTGAAAAGCATGCCGATGCTGCTCTTTTTAGCACCCGCACATGGATTTGTGCCAAAACGCGTTTTAAGCATGCGCATGCATCTTTTGGTAGACGCGGACGCAGTTTTCTGCAAAACCACACGATATGCATGCAAATGGTGCTTTTGGCAGAACGCGCGCGTGGATTTCTACCAAACGACGTGAAAAGCATGCCGATGCTGCTCTTTTTAACATCCGCACATGGATTTGTGCCAAAACGCGTTTTAAGCATGCGCATGCATCTTTTGGTAGACGCGGACGCAGTTTTCTGCAAAACCACACGATAGGCATGCAAATGGTGCTTTTGGCAGAACGCGCGCGTGGATTTCTACCAAACGACGTGAAAAGCATGCCGACGCTGCTCTTTTTAGCACCCGCACATGGATTTGTGCCAAAGCGCGTTTTAAGCATGCGCATGCATCTTTTGGTAGACGCGGACGCAGTTTTCTGCAAAACCACACGATCGGCATGCAAATGGTGCTTTTGGCAGAACGCGCGTGTGGATTTCTACCAAACGACGTGAAAAGCATGCCGATGCTGCTCTTTTTAGCACCCGCACATGGATTTGTGCCAAAACGCGTTTTAAGCATGCGCATGCATCTTTTGGTAGACGCGGACGCAGTTTTCTGCAAAACCACACGATATGCATGCAAATGGTGCTTTTGGCAGAACGCGCGCGTGGATTTCTACCAAACGACGTGAAAAGCATGCCGATGCTGCTCTTTTTAACATCCGCACATGGATTTGTGCCAAAACGCGTTTTTAGCATGCACATGCATCTTTTGGTAGACGCGGACGCAGTTTCTGCAAAACCACACGATATGCATGCAAATGGTGCTTTTGGCAGAACGCGCGTGTGGATTTCTACCAAACGACGTGAAAAGCATGCCGATGCTGCTCTTTTTAACATCCGCACATGGATTTGTGCCAAAACGCGTTTTTAGCATGCACATGCATCTTTTGTAGACGCGACGCAGTTTTCTGCAAAACCACACGATATGCATGCAAATGGTGCTTTTGGCAGAACGCGCGTGTGGATTTCTACCAACGACGTGAAAAGCATGCCGATGCTGCTCTTTTTAACATCCGCACATGGATTTGTGCCAAAGCCGTTTTAAGCATGCGCATGCATCTTTTGGTAGACGCGGACGCAGTTTTCTGCAAAACCACACGATAGGCATGCAAATGGTGCTTTTGGCAGAACGCGCGTGTGGATTTCTACCAAACGACGTGAAAAGCATGCCGATGCTGCTCTTTTTAGCACACCGCACATGGATTTGTGCCAAAACGCGTTGTTAAGCATGCGCATGCATCTTTTGGTAGACGCCGGACGCAGTTTTCTGCAAAACCACACGATATGCATGCAAATGGTGCTTTTGGCAGAACGCGCGCGTGGATTTCTACCAAACGACGTGAAAAGCATGCCGATGCTGCTCTTTTTAACATCCGCACATGGATTTGTGCCAAAGCGCGTTTTAAGCATGCGCATGCATCTTTTGGTAGACGCGGACGCAGTTTTCTGCAAAACCACACGATAGGCATGCGAAATGTGCTTTTGGCAGAACGCGCGTGTGGATTTCTACCAAACGACGTGAAAAGCATGCCGATGCTGCTCTTTTTAGCACCCGCACATGGATTTGTGCCAAAACCGCGTTTTAAGCATATGCGCAATGCATCTTGTGGTAGACCGCGGACGCAGTTTTCTGCAAAACCACACGATATGCATGCAAATGGTGCTTTTGGCAGAACGCGCGCGTGGATTTCTACCAAACGACGTGAAAAGCATGCCGATGCTGCTCTTTTTAACATCCGCACATGGATTTGTGCCAAAGCGCGTTTTAAGCATGCGCATGCATCTTTTGGTAGACGCGGACGCAGTTTTCTGCAAAAACCACACGATAGGCATGCAAATGGTGCTTTTGGCAGAACGCGCGTGTGGATTTCTACCAAACGACGTGAAAAGCATGCCGATGCTGCTCTTTTTAGCACCCGCACATGGATTTGTGCCAAAACCGCGTTTTAAGCATGCGCATGCATCTTGTGGTAGACGCGGACGCAGTTTTCTGCAAAACCACACGATATGCATGCAAATGGTGCTTTTGGCAGAACGCGCGCGTGGATTTCTACCAAACGACGTGAAAAGCATGCCGATGCTGCTCTTTTTAACATCCGCACATGGATTTGTGCCAAAGCGCGTTTTAAGCATGCGCATGCATCTTTTGGTAGACGCGGACGCAGTTTTCTGCAAAACCACACGATAGGCATGCAAATGGTGCTTTTGGCAGAACGCGCGCGTGGATTTCTACCAAACGACGTGAAAAGCATGCCGATGCTGCTCTTTTTAACATCCGCACATGGATTTGTGCCAAAGCGCGTTTTAAGCATGCGCATGCATCTTTTGGTAGACGCGGACGCAGTTTTCTGCAAAACCACACGATAGGCATGCAAATGGGTGCTTTTTGGCAGAACGCGCGTGTGGATTTCTACCAAACGACGTGAAAAGCATGCCGATGCTGCTCTTTTTAGCACCCGCACATGATTTGTGCCAAAGCGCGTTTTAAGCATGCGCATGCATCTTTTGGTAGACGCGGACGCAGTTTTCTGCAAAACCACACGATAGGCATGCGAATGGTGCTTTTGGCAGAACGCGCGTGTGGATTTCTACCAAACGACGTGAAAAGCATGCCGATGCTGCTCTTTTTAGCACCCGCACATGGATTTGTGCCAAAGCGCGTTTTAAGCATGCGCATGCATCTTTTGGTAGACGCGGACGCAGTTTTCTGCAAAACCACACGATAGGCATGCAAATGGTGCTTTTGGCAGAACGCGCGCGTGGATTTCTACCAAACGACGTGAAAAGCATGCCGATGCTGCTCTTTTTAACATCCGCACATGGATTTGTGCCAAAGCGCGTTTTAAGCATGCGCATGCATCTTTTGGTAGACGCGGACGCAGTTTTCTGCAAAACCACACGATAGGCATGCAAATGGTGCTTTTGGCAGAACGCGCGTGTGGATTTCTACCAAACGACGTGAAAAGCATGCCGATGCTGCTCTTTTTAGCACCCGCACATGGATTTGTGCCAAAACGCGTTTTAAGCATGCGCATGCATCTTTTGGTAGATCGCGGACGCAGTTTTCTGCAAAACCACACGATATGCATGCAAATGGTGCTTTTGGCAGAACGCGCGCGTGGATTTCTACCAAACGACGTGAAAAGCATGCCGATGCTGCTCTTTTTACATCCGCACATGGATTTGTGCCAAAACGCGTTTTAAGCATGCGCATGCATCTTTTGGTAGACGCGGACGCAGTTTTCTGCAAAACCACACGATAGGCATGCAAATGGTGCTTTTGGCAGAACGCGCGCGTGGATTTCTACCAAACGACGTGAAAAGCATGCCGATGCTGCTCTTTTTAGCACCCGCACATGGATTTGTGCCAAAACGCGTTTTTTAGCATGCCAATGCATCTTTTGGTAGACGCGGACGCAGTTTTCTGCAAAACCACACGATATGCATGAAAATGGTGCTTTTGGCAGAACGCGCGTGTGGATTTCTACCAAACGACGTGAAAAGCATGCCGATGCTGCTCTTTTTAACATCCGCACATGGATTTGTGCCAAAGCGCGTTTTAAGCATGCGCATGCATCTTTTGGTAGACGCGGACGCAGTTTTCTGCAAAACCACACGATAGGCATGCAAATGGTGCTTTTGGCAGAACGCGCGTGTGGATTTCTACCAAACGACGTGAAAAGCATGCCGATGCTGCTCTTTTTAGCACCCGCACATGGATTTGTGCCAAAACGCGTTTTAAGCATGCGCATGCATCTTGTGGTAGACGCGGACGCAGTTTTCTGCAAAACCACACGATATGCATGCAAATGGTGCTTTTGGCAGAACGCGCGCGTGGATTTCTACCAAACGACGTGAAAAGCATGCCGATGCTGCTCTTTTTAACATCCGCACATGGATTTGTGCCAAAGCGCGTTTAAGCATGCGCATGCATCTTTTGGTAGACGCGGACGCAGTTTTCTGCAAAACCACACGATAGGCATGCAAATGGTGCTTTTGGCAGAACGCGCGCGTGGATTTCTACCAAACGACGTGAAAAGCATGCCGATGCTGCTCTTTTTAACATCCGCACATGGATTTGTGCCAAAGCGCGTTTTAAGCATGCGCATGCATCTTTTGGTAGACGCGGACGCAGTTTTCTGCAAAACCACACGATAGGCATGCAAATGGTGCTTTTTGCAGAACGCGCGTGTGGATTTCTACCAAACGACGTGAAAAGCATGCCGATGCTGCTCTTTTTAGCACCCGCACATGGATTTGTGCCAAAGCGCGTTTTAAGCATGCGCATGCATCTTTTGGTAGACGCGGACGCAGTTTTCTGCAAAACCACACGATAGGCATGCGAATGGTGCTTTTGGCAGAACGCGCGTGTGGATTTCTACCAAACGACGTGAAAAGCATGCCGATGCTGCTCTTTTTAGCACCCGCACATGGATTTGTGCCAAAGCGCGTTTTAAGCATGCGCATGCATCTTTTGGTAGACGCGGACGCAGTTTTCTGCAAAACCACACGATAGGCATGCAAATGGTGCTTTTGGCAGAACGCGCGTGTGGATTTCTACCAAACGACCGTGAAAAGCATGCCGATGCTGCTCTTTTTAGCACCCGCACATGGATTTGTGCCAAAACGCGTTTTAAGCATGCGCATGCATCTTTTGGTAGACGCGGACGCAGTTTTCTGCAAAACCACACGATATGCATGCAAATGGTGCTTTTGGCAGAACGCGCGCGTGGATTTCTACCAAACGACGTGAAAAGCATGCCGACGCTGCTCTTTTTAACATCCGCACATGGATTTGTGCCAAAGCGCGTTTTAAGCATGCGCATGCATCTTTTGGTAGACGCGGACGCAGTTTTCTGCAAAACCACACGATATGCATGCAAATGGTGCTTTTGGCAGAACGCGCGTGTGGATTTCTACCAAACGACGTGAAAAGCATGCCGATGCTGCTCTTTTTAGCACCCGCACATGGATTTGTGCCAAAACGCGTTTTAAGCATGCGCATGCATCTTTTGGTAGACGCGGACGCAGTTTTCTGCAAAACCACACGATATGCATGCAAATGGTGCTTTTGGCAGAACGCGCGCGTGGATTTCTACCAAACGACGTGAAAAGCATGCCGATGCTGCTCTTTTTAACATCCGCACATGGATTGGTGCCAAAGCGCGTTTTAAGCATGCGCATGCATCTTTTGGTAGACGCGGACGCAGTTTTCTGCAAAACCACACGATAGGCATGCAAATGGTGCTTTTGGCAGAACGCGCGTGTGGATTTCTACCAAACGACGTGAAAAGCATGCCGATGCTGCTCTTTTTAGCACCCGCACATGGATTTGTGCCAAAACGCGTTTTAAGCATGCGCATGCATCTTTTGGTAGACGCGGACGCAGTTTTCTGCAAAACCACACGATATGCATGCAAATGGTGCTTTTGGCAGAACGCGCGCGTGGATTTCTACCAAACGACGTGAAAAGCATGCCGATGCTGCTCTTTTAACATCCGCACATGGATTTGTGCCAAAACGCGTTTTAAGCATGCGCATGCATCTTTTGGTAGACGCGGACGCAGTTTTCTGCAAAACCACACGATAGGCATGCAAATGGTGCTTTTGGCAGAACGCGCGCGTGGATTTCTACCAAACGACGTGAAAAGCATGCCGATGCTGCTCTTTTAGCACCCGCACATGGATTTGTGCCAAAGCGCGTTTTAAGCATGCGCATGCATCTTTTGGTAGACGCGGACGCAGTTTTCTGCAAAACCACACGATCGGCATGCAAATGGTGCTTTTGGCAGAACGCGCGTGTGGATTTCTACCAAACGACGTGAAAAGCATGCCGATGCTGCTCTTTTTAGCACCCGCACATGGATTTGTGCCAAAACGCGTTTAAGCATGCGCATGCATCTTTTGGTAGACGCGGACGCAGTTTTCTGCAAAACCACACGATATGCATGCAAATGGTGCTTTTGGCAGAACGCGCGCGTGGATTTCTACCAAACGACGTGAAAAGCATGCCGATGCTGCTCTTTTTAACATCCGCACATGGATTTGTGCCAAAACGCGTTTTTAGCATGCACATGCATCTTTTGGTAGACGCGGACGCAGTTTTCTGCAAAACCACACGATATGCATGCAAATGGTGCTTTTGGCAGAACGCGCGTGTGGATTTCTACCAAACGACGTGAAAAGCATGCCGATGCTGCTCTTTTTAACATCCGCACATGGATTTGTGCCAAAACGCGTTTTTAGCATGCACATGCATCTTTTGGTAGACGCGGACGCAGTTTTTCTGCAAAACCACACGATATGCATGCAAATGGTGCTTTTGGCAGAACGCGCGTGTGGATTTCTACCAAACGACGTGAAAAGCATGCCGATGCTGCTCTTTTTAACATCCCGCACATGGATTTGTGCCAAAGCGCGTTTTAAGCATGCGCATGCATGTTTTGTAGACGCGGACGCAGTTTTCTGCAAAACACACGATAGGCATGCAAATGGTGCTTTTGGCAGAACGCGCGTGTGGATTTCTACCAAACGACGTGAAAAAGCATGCCGATGCTGCTCTTTTTAGCACCCGCACATGGATTTGTGCCAAAACGCGTTTTAAGCATGCGCATGCATCTTTTGGTAGACGCGGACGCAGTTTTCTGCAAAACCACACGATATGCATGCAAATGGTGCTTTTGGCAGAACGCGCGCGTGGATTTCTACCAAACGACGTGAAAAGCATGCCGATGCTGCTCTTTTTAACATCCGCACATGGATTTGTGCCAAAGCGCGTTTTAAGCATGCGCATGCATCTTTTGGTAGACGCGGACGCAGTTTTCTGCAAAACCACACGATAGGCATGCAAATGGTGCTTTTTGGCAGAACGCGCGCGTGGATTTCTACCAAACGACGTGAAAAGCATGCCGATGCTGCTCTTTTTAACATCCGCACATGGATTTGTGCCAAAGCGCGTTTTAAGCATGCGCATGCATCTTTTGGTAGACGCGGACGCAGTTTTCTGCAAAACCACACGATAGGCATGCAAATGGTGCTTTTTGCAGAACGCGCGTGTGGATTTCTACCAAACGACGTGAAAAGCATGCCGATGCTGCTCTTTTTAGCACCCGCACATGGATTTGTGCCAAAGCGCGTTTTAAGCATGCGCATGCATCTTTTGGTAGACGCGGACGCAGTTTTCTGCAAAACCACACGATAGGCATGCGAATGGTGCTTTTGGCAGAACGCGCGTGTGGATTTCTACCAAACGACGTGAAAAGCATGCCGATGCTGCTCTTTTTAGCACCCGCACATGGATTTGTGCCAAAGCGCGTTTTAAGCATGCGCATGCATCTTTTGGTAGACGCGGACGCAGTTTTCTGCAAAACCACACGATAGGCATGCAAATGGTGCTTTTGGCAGAACGCGCGTGTGGATTTCTACCAAACGACGTGAAAAGCATGCCGATGCTGCTCTTTTTAGCACCCGCACATGGATTTGTGCCAAAACGCGTTTTAAGCATGCGCATGCATCTTTTGGTAGACGCGGACGCAGTTTTCTGCAAAACCACACGATATGCATGCAAATGGTGCTTTTGGCAGAACGCGCGCGTGGATTTCTACCAAACGACGTGAAAAGCATGCCGACGCTGCTCTTTTTAACATCCGCACATGGATTTGTGCCAAAGCGCGTTTTAAGCATGCGCATGCATCTTTTGGTAGACGCGGACGCAGTTTTCTGCAAAACCACACGATATGCATGCAAATGGTGCTTTTGGCAGAACGCGCGTGTGGATTTCTACCAAACGACGTGAAAAGCATGCCGATGCTGCTCTTTTTAGCACCCGCACATGGATTTGTGCCAAAACGCGTTTTAAGCATGCGCATGCATCTTTTGGTAGACGCGGACGCAGTTTTCTGCAAAACCACACGATATGCATGCAAATGGTGCTTTTGCAGAACGCGCGCGTGGATTTCTACCAAACGACGTGAAAAGCATGCCGATGCTGCTCTTTTTAACATCCGCACATGGATTTGTGCCAAAGCGCGTTTTAAGCATGCGCATGCATCTTTTGGTAGACGCGGACGCAGTTTTCTGCAAAACCACACGATAGGCATGCAAATGGTGCTTTTGGCAGAACGCGCGTGTGGATTTCTAACCAAACGACGTGAAAAGCATGCCGATGCTGCTCTTTTTAGCACCCGCACATGGATTTGTGCCAAAAGCACCCGCACATGGATTTGTGCCAAGAACGCGTTTTAAGCATGCGCAATGCATCTTTTGTAGACGCGGACGCAGTTCTATCTGCAAAACCACACGATATGCATGCAAATGGTGCTTTTTGGCAGAACGCGCGCGTGGATTTCTACCAAACGACGTGAAAAGCATGCCGATGCTGCTCTTTTTAACATCCGCACATGGATTTGTGCCAAAACGCGTTTTAAGCATGCGCATGCATCTTTTGGTAGACGCGGACGCAGTTTTCTGCAAAACCACACGATAGGCATGCAAATGTGCTTTTGGCAGACGCGCGCGTGGATTTCTACCAAACGACGTGAAAAGCATGCCGATGCTGCTCTTTTAGCACCCGCACATGGATTTGTGCCAAAGCGCGTTTTAAGCATGCGCATGCATCGTTTGGTAGACGCGGACGCAGTTTCTGCAAAACCACACGATCGGCATGGCAAATGGTGCTTTTGGCAGAACGCGCGTGTGGATTTCTACCAAACGACTGTAAAGCATGCGATGCTGCTCTTTTTAGACACCCGCACATGGATTTGTGCAAAAACGCTGTTAAGCATGCGCATGCATCTTTGGTAGACGCGGACGCAGTTTTCTGCAAACCACACGATATGCATGCAAATGGTGCTTTTGGCAGAACGCGCGCGTGGATTTCTACAAACGACGTGAAAAGCATGCCGATGCTGCTCTTTTTAACATCCGCACATGGATTTGTGCCAAAACGCGTTTTAAGCATGCTCATGCATCTTTTGGTAGACGCGGACGCAGTTTTCTGCAAAACCACACGATATGCATGCAATGGTGCTTTTGGCAGAACGCGCGTGTGGATTTCTAACCAACGACGTGAAAAGATGCCGATGCTGCTCTTTTTAACATCCGCACATGGATTTGTGCCAAAACGCGTTTTAGCATGCACATGCATCTTTTGGTAGACGCGGACGCAGTTTTCTGCAAAACCACACGATATGCATGCAAATGGTGCTTTGGCAGAACGCGCGGTGGATTTCTACAAACGACGTGAAAAGCATGCCGATGCTGCTCTTTTTAACATCCGCACATGGATTTGTGCCAAAAGCGCGTTTTAAGCATGCGCATGCATCTTTGGTAGACGCGGACGCAGTTTTCTGCAAACCACACGATATGGCATGCAAATGGTGCTTTTGGCAACGCGCGTGTGGATTTCTACCAAACGACGTGAAAAGCATGCCGATGCTGCTCTTTTTAGCACCCGCACATGGATTTGTGCCAAAACGCGTTTTAAGCATGCGCATGCATCTTTTGGTAGACGCGGACGCAGTTTTCTGCAAAACCACACGATATGCATGCAAATGGTGCTTTGGCAGAACGCGTGCGCGTTGGATTTCTACCAAACGACGTGAAAAGCATGCCTGATGCTGCTCTTTTAACATCCGCACATGGATTTTGTGCCAAAGCGCGTTTTAAGCATGCGCATGCATCTTTTGGTAGACGCGGACGCAGGTTTCTGCAAAACCACACGATAGGCATGCAAATGGTGCTTTTGCAGAACGCGCGTGTGGATTCTACCAAACGACGTGAAAAGCATGCCGGATGCTGCTCTTTTAGCACCCGCACATGGATTTGTGCCAAAACGCGTTTTAAGCATGCGCATGCATCTTGTGGTAGACGCGGACGCAGTTTTCTGCTAATAAACCACACGATATGCATGCAAATGGTGCTTTTGGCAGAACGCGCGCGTGGATTTCTACCAAACGACGTGAAAAGCATGCCGATGCTGCTCTTTTTAACATCCGCACATGGATTTGTGCCAAAGCGCGTTTTAAAGCATGCGCATGCATCTTTTGGTAGACGCGGACGCAGTTTTCTGCAAAACCACACGATAGGCATGCAAATGGTGCTTTTGGCAGAACGCGCGTGTGGATTTCTACAAACGACGTGAAAGCATGCCGATGCTGCTCTTTTTAGCACCCGCACATGGATTTGTGCCAAAACGCGTTTTTAAGCATGCGCATGCATCTTGTGGTAGACGCGGACGCAGTTTCTGCAAAACCACACGATATGCATGCAAATGGTGCTTTTGGCAGAACGCGCGCGTGGATTTCTACCAAACGACGTGAAAAGCATGCGATGCTGCTCTTTTTAACATCCGCACATGGATTTGTGCCAAACGCGTTTAAGCATGCTCATGCATCTTTGGTAGACGCGGACGCAGTTTCTGCAAAACCACACGATATGCATTGCAAATGGTGCTTTTGGCAGAACGCGCGCGTGGATTCTACCAACGACGTGAAAAGCATGCCGATGCTGCTCTTTTAACATCCGCACATGGATTTGTGCCAAAGCGCGTTTTAAGCATGCGCCATGCTATCTTTTGGTAGACGCGGACGCAGTTTCTGCAAAACCACACGATAGGCATGCAAATGGTGCTTTTGGCAGAACGCGCGTGTGGATTTCTACCAAACGACGTGAAAAGCATGCCGATGCTGCTGCTTTTAACACCCGCACATGATTTGTGCCAAAGCGCGTTTTAAGCATGCGCATGCATCTTTTGGTAGACGCGGACGCAGTTTTCTGCAAACCACACGATAGGCATGCAAATGGTGCTTTTGCAGAACGCGCGTGTGGATTTCTACCAAACGACGTGAAAAGCATGCCGATGCTGCTCTTTTTAGCACCCGCACATGGATTTGTGCCAAAGCGCGTTTTAAGCATGCGCATGCATCTTTTGGTAGACGCGGACGCAGTTTTCTGCAAAACCACACGATAGGCATGCAAATGGTGCTTTTGGCAGAACGCGCGTGTGGATTTCTACCAAACGACGTGAAAAGCATGCCGATGCTGCTCTTTTTAGCACCCGCACATGGATTTGTGCCAAAACGCGTTTTAAGCATGCGCATGCATCTTTTGGTAGACGCGGACGCAGTTTTCTGCAAAACCACACGATATGCATGCAAATGGTGCTTTGGCAGAACGCGCGCGTGGATTTCTACCAAACGACGTGAAAAGCATGCCGACGCTGCTCTTTTTAACATCCGCACATGGATTTGTGCCAAAGCGCGTTTTAAGCATGCGCATGCATCTTTTGGTAGACGCGGACGCAGTTTTTCTGCAAAACCACACGATATGCATGCAAATGGTGCTTTTGCAGAACGCGCGTGTGGATTTCTACCAAACGACGTGAAAAGCATGCCGATGCTGCTCTTTTTAGCACCCGCACATGATTTGTGCCAAAACGCGTTTTAAGCATGCGCATGCATCTTTTGGTAGACGCGGACGCAGTTTTCTGCAAAACCACACGATATGCATGCAAATGGTGCTTTTGGCAGAACGCGCGCGTGGATTTCTACCAAACGACGTGAAAAGCATGCCGATGCTGCTCTTTTTAACATCCGCACATGGATTTGTGCCAAAGCGCGTTTTAAGCATGCGCATGCATCTTTTGGTAGACGCGGACGCAGTTTTCTGCAAAACCACACGATAGGCATGCAAATGGTGCTTTTGGCAGAACGCGCGTGTGGATTTCTACCAAACGACGTGAAAAGCATGCCGATGCTGCTCTTTTTAGCACCCGCACATGGATTTGTGCCAAAACGCGTTTTAAGCATGCGCATGCATCTTTTGGTAGACGCGGACGCAGTTTCTGCAAAACCACACGATATGCATGCAATGGTGCTTTTGGCAGAACGCGCGCGTGGATTTCTACCAAACGACGTGAAAAGCATGCCGATGCTGCTCTTTTTAACATCCGCACATGGATTTGTGCCAAAGCGCGTTTTAAGCATGCGCATGCATCTTTTGGTAGACGCGGACGCAGTTTTCTGCAAAACCACACGATAGGCATGCAAATGGTGCTTTTGGCAGAACGCGCGCGTGGATTTCTACCAAACGACGTGAAAAGCATGCCGATGCTGCTCTTTTTAGCACCCGCACATGGATTTGTGCCAAAGCGCGTTTTAAGCATGCGCATGCATCTTTTGGTAGACGCGGACGCAGTTTTCTGCAAAACCACACGATCGGCATGCAAATGGTGCTTTTGGCAGAACGCGCGTGTGGATTTCTACCAAACGACGTGAAAAGCATGCCGATGCTGCTCTTTTTAGCACCCGCACATGGATTTGTGCCAAAACGCGTTTTAAGCATGCGCATGCATCTTTTGGTAGACGCGGACGCAGTTTTCTGCAAAACCACACGATATGCATGCAAAGTGGTGCTTTTGGCAGAACTGCGCGCGTGGATTTCTACCAAACGACGTGAAAAAGCATGCCCGATGCTGCTCTTTTTAACATCCGCACATGGATTTGTGCAAAACGCGTTTTTAGCCATGCCACATGCATCTTTGGTAGACGCGGACGCAGTTTTCTGCAAAACCACACGATAGGCATGCAAATGGTGCTTTTGGCAGAACGCGCGTGTGGATTTCTACCAAACGACGTGAAAAGCATGCCGATGCTGCTCTTTTTAACACCCGCACATGGATTTGTGCCAAAACGCGTTTTTAGCATGCACATGCATCTTTTGGTAGACGCGGACGCAGTTTTCTGCAAAACCACACGATATGCATGCAAATGGTGCTTTTGGCAGAACGCGCGTGTGGATTTCTACCAAACGACGTGAAAAGCATGCCGATGCTGCTCTTTTTAACATCCGCACATGATTTGTGCCAAAGCGCGTTTTAAGCATGCGCATGCATCTTTTGGTAGACGCGGACGCAGTTTCTGCAAAACCACACGATAGGCATGCAATGGTGCTTTTGGCAGAACGCGCGTGTGGATTCTACCAAACGACGTGAAAAGCATGCCGATGCTGCTCTTTTTAGCACCCGCACATGGATTTGTGCCAAAACGCGTTTTAAGCATGCGCATGCATCTTTTGGTAGACGCGGACGCAGTTTCTGCAAAACCACACGATATGCATGCAAATGGTGCTTTTGGCAGAACGCGCGTGTGGATTTCTACCAAACGACGTGAAAAGCATGCCGATGCTGCTCTTTTTAGCACCCGCACATGGATTTGTGCCAAAACGCGTTTTAAGCATGCGCATGCATCTTTTGGTAGACGCGGACGCAGTTTTCTGCAAAACCACACGATATGCATGCAAATGGTGCTTTTGGCAGAACGCGCGCGTGGATTTCTACCAAACGACGTGAAAAGCATGCCGATGCTGCTCTTTTTAACATCCGCACATGGATTTGTGCCAAAGCGCGTTTTAAGCATGCGCATGCATCTTTTGGTAGACGCGGACGCAGTTTTCTGCAAACCACACGATAGGCATGCAAATGGTGCTTTTGGCAGAACGCGCGTGTGGATTTCTACCAAACGACGTGAAAAGCATGCCGATGCTGCTCTTTTTAGCACCCGCACATGGATTTGTGCCAAAACGCGTTTTAAGCATGCGCATGCATCTTTTGGTAGACGCGGACGCAGTTTTCTGCAAAACCACACGATATGCATGCAAATGGTGCTTTTGGCAGAACGCGCGCGTGGATTTCTACCAAACGACGTGAAAAGCATGCCGATGCTGCTCTTTTAACATCCGCACATGGATTTGTGCCAAAACGCGTTTTAAGCATGCGCATGCATCTTTTGGTAGACGCGGACGCAGTTTTCTGCAAAACCACACGATATGCATGCAAATGGTGCTTTTGGCAGAACGCGCGCGTGGATTTCTACCAAACGACGTGAAAAGCATGCCGATGCTGCTCTTTTTAGCACCCGCACATGGTTTTGTGCCCAAAGCGCGTTTTAAGCATGCGCATGCATCTTTTGGTAGACGCGGACGCAGTTTTCTGCAAAACCACACGATCGGCATGCAAATGGTGCTTTTGGCAGAACGCGCGTGTGGATTTCTACCAAACGACGTGAAAAGCATGCCGATGCTGCTCTTTTTAGCACCCGCACATGGATTTGTGCCAAAACGCGTTTTAAGCATGCGCATGCATCTTTTGTAGACGCGGACGCAGTTTTCTGCAAAACCACACGATATGCATGCAAATGGTGCTTTTGGCAGAACGCGCGCGTGGATTTCTACCAAACGACGTGAAAAGCATGCCGATGCTGCTCTTTTTAACATCCGCACATGGATTTTGTGCCAAAACGCGTTTTAAGCATGCGCATGCATCTTTTGCTAGACGCGGACGCAGTTTTCTGCAAAACCACACGATAGGCATGCAAATGGTGCTTTTGGCAGAACGCGCGCGTGGATTTCTACAAACGACGTGAAAAGCATGCCGATGCTGCTCTTTTTAGCACCCGCACATGGATTTGTGCCAAAACGCGTTTTTAGCATGCACATGCATCTTTTGGTAGACGCGGACGCAGTTTTCTGCAAACCACACGATATGCATGAAAATGGTGCTTTTGGCAGAACGCGCGTGTGGATTTCTACCAAACGACGTGAAAAGCATGCCGATGCTGCTCTTTTTAACATCCGCACATGGATTTGTGCCAAAGCGCGTTTTAAGCATGCGCATGCATCTTTTGGTAGACGCGGACGCAGTTTTCTGCAAAACCACACGATAGGCATGCAAATGGTGCTTTTGGCAGAACGCGCGGTGGATTTCTACCAAACGACGGTGAAAAGCATGCCGATGCTGCTCTTTTTAGCACCCGCACATGGATTTGTGCCAAAACGCGTTTTAAGCATGCGCATGCATCTTGTGGTAGACGCGGACGCAGTTTTCTGCAAAACCACACGATATGCATGCAAATGGTGCTTTTGCAGAACGCGCGCGTGATTTCTACCAAACGACGTGAAAAGCATGCCGATGCTGCTCTTTTTAACATCCGCACATGGATTTGTGCCAAAGCGCGTTTTAAGCATGCGCATGCATCTTTTGGTAGACGCGGACGCAGTTTTCTGCAAAACCACACGATAGCATGCAAATGGTGCTTTTGGCAGAACGCGCGCGTGGATTTCTACCAAACGACGTGAAAAGCATGCCGATGCTGCTCTTTTTAACATCCGCACATGATTTGTGCCAAAGCGCGTTTTAAGCATGCGCATGCATCTTTTGGTAGACGCGGACGCAGTTTTCTGCAAAACCACACGATAGGCATGCAAATGGTGCTTTTTGCAGAACGCGCGTGTGGATTTCTACCAAACGACGTGAAAAGCATGCCGATGCTGCTCTTTTTAGCACCCGCACATGGATTTGTGCCAAAGCGCGTTTTAAGCATGCGCATGCATCTTTGGTAGACGCGGACGCAGTTTTCTGCAAAACCACACGATAGGCATGCGAATGGTGCTTTTGGCAGAACGCGCGTGTGGATTTCTACCAACGACGTGAAAAGCATGCCGATGCTGCTCTTTTTAGCACCCGCACATGGATTTGTGCCAAAGCGCGTTTTAAGCATGCGCATGCATCTTTTGGTAGACGCGGACGCAGTTTTCTGCAAAACCACACGATAGGCATGCAAATGGTGCTTTTGGCAGAACGCGCGTGTGGATTTCTACCAAACGACGTGAAAAGCATGCCGATGCTGCTCTTTTTAGCACCCGCACATGGATTTGTGCCAACGCGTTTTAAGCATGCGCATGCATCTTTTGGTAGACGCGGACGCAGTTTTCTGCAAACCACACGATATGCATGCAAATGGTGCTTTTGGCAGAACGCGCGCGTGGATTTCTACCAACGACGTGAAAAGCATGCCGACGCTGCTCTTTTTAACATCCGCACATGGATTTGTGCCAAAGCGCGTTTTAAGCATGCGCATGCATCTTTTGGTAGACGCGGACGCAGTTTTCTGCAAACCACACGATATGCATGCAAATGGTGCTTTTGGCAGAACGCGCCGTGTGGATTTCTACCAAACGACGTGAAAAGCATGCCGATGCTGCTCTTTTTAGCACCCGCACATGGATTTGTGCCAAAACGCGTTTTTAAGCATGCGCATGCATCTTTTGGTAGACGCGGACGCAGTTTTCTGCAAAACCACACGATATGCATGCAAATGGTGCTTTTGGCAGAACGCGCGCGTGGATTTCTACCAAACGACGTGAAAAGCATGCCGATGCTGCTCTTTTTAACATCCGCACATGGATTTGTGCCAAAGCGCGTTTTAAGCATGCGCATGCATCTTTTGGTAGACGCGGACGCAGTTTTCTGCAAAACCACACGATAGGCATGCAATTGGTGCTTTTGGCAGAACGCGCGTGTGGATTTCTACCAACGACGTGAAAAGCATGCCGATGCTGCTCTTTTTAGCACCCGCACATGGATTTGTGCCAAAACGCGTTTTAAGCATGCGCATGCATCTTTGGTAGACGCGGACGCAGTTTTCTGCAAAACCACACGATATGCATGCAAATGGTGCTTTTGCAGAACGCGCGCGTGGATTTCTACCAAACGACGTGAAAAGCATGCCGATGCTGCTCTTTTTAACATCCGCACATGGATTTGTGCCAAAACGCGTTTTAAGCATGCGCATGCATCTTTTGGTAGACGCGGACGCAGTTTTCTGCAAAACCACACGATAGGCATGCAAATGGTGCTTTTGGCAGAACGCGCGCGTGGATTTCTACCAAACGACGTGAAAAGCATGCCGATGCTGCTCTTTTTAGCACCCGCACATGGATTTGTGCCAAAGCGCGTTTTAAGCATGCGCATGCATCTTTTGGTAGACGCGGACGCAGTTTTCTGCAAAACCACACGATCGGCATGCAAATGGTGCTTTTGGCAGAACGCGCGTGTGGATTTCTACCAAACGACGTGAAAAGCATGCCGATGCTGCTCTTTTTAGCACCCGCACATGGATTTGTGCCAAAACGCGGTTTTAAGCATGCGCATGCATCTTTTGGTAGACGCGGACGCAGTTTTCTGCAAAACCACACGATATGCATGCAAATGGTGCTTTTGGCAGAACGCGCGCGTGGATTTCTACCAAACGACGTGAAAAGCATGCCGATGCTGCTCTTTTTAACATCCGCACATGGATTTGTGCCAAAACGCGTTTTTAGCATGCACATGCATCTTTGGTAGACGCGGACGCAGTTTTCTGCAAAACCACACGATATGCATGCAAATGGTGCTTTTGGCAGAACGCGCGTGTGGATTTCTACCAAACGACGTGAAAAGCATGCCGATGCTGCTCTTTTTAACATCCGCACATGGATTTGTGCCAAAACGCGTTTTTAGCATGCACATGCATCTTTTGGTAGACGCGGACGCAGTTTTCTGCAAACCACACGATATGCATGCAATGGTGCTTTTGGCAGAACGCGCGTGTGGATTTCTACCAAACGACGTGAAAAGCATGCCGATGCTGCTCTTTTTAACATCCGCACATGGATTTGTGCCAAAGCGCGTTTTAGCATGCGCATGCATCTTTTGGTAGACGCGGACGCAGTTTTCTGCAAAACCACACGATATGCATGCAAATGGTGCTTTTGGCAGAACGCGCGTGTGGATTTCTACCAAACGACGTGAAAAGCATGCCGATGCTGCTCTTTTTAGCACCCGCACATGGATTTGTGCCAAAACGCGTTTTAAGCATGCGCATGCATCTTTTGGTAGACGCGGACGCAGTTTTCTGCAAAACCACACGATATGCATGCAAATGGTGCTTTTGGCAGAACGCGCGCGTGGATTTCTACCAAACGACGTGAAAAGCATGCCGATGCTGCTCTTTTTAACATCCGCACATGGATTTGTGCCAAAGCGCGTTTTAAGCATGCGCATGCATCTTTTGTAGACGCGGACGCAGTTTTCTGCAAAACCACACGATAGGCATGCGAATGGTGCTTTTGGCAGAACGCGCGTGTGGATTTCTACCAAACGACGTGAAAAGCATGCCGATGCTGCTCTTTTAGCACCCGCACATGGATTTGTGCCAAAACGCGTTTTAAGCATGCGCATGCATCTTTTGGTAGACGCGGACGCAGTTTTCTGCAAAACCACACGATATGCATGCAAATGGTGCTTTTGGCAGAACGCGCGCGTGGATTTCTGCCAAACGACGTGAAAAGCATGCGATGCTGCTCTTTTTAACATCCGCACATGGATTTGTGCCAAAGCGCGTTTTAAGCATGCGCATGCATCTTTTGGTAGACGCGGACGCAGTTTTCTGCAAAACCACACGATAGGCATGCAAATGGTGCTTTTGGCAGAACGCGCGTGTGGATTTCTACCAAACGACGTGAAAAGCATGCCGATGCTGCTCTTTTTAGCACCCGCACATGGATTTGTGCCAAACGCGTTTTAAGCATGCGCATGCATCTTTGGTAGACGCGGACGCAGTTTTCTTGCAAAACACACGATATGCATGCAAATGGTGCTTTTGGCAGAACGCGCGCGTGGATTTCTACCAAACGACGTGAAAAGCATGCCGATGCTGCTCTTTTTAACATCCGCACATGGATTTGTGCCAAAGCGCGTTTTAAGCATGCGCATGCATCTTTTGGTAGACGCGGACGCAGTTTTCTGCAAAACCACACGATAGGCATGCAAATGGTGCTTTTGGCAGAACGCGCGTGTGGATTTCTACCAAACGACGTGAAAAGCATGCCGATGCTGCTCTTTTAGCACCCGCACATGGATTTGTGCCAAAACGCGTTTTAAGCATGCGCATGCATCTTTGGTAGACGCGGACGCAGTTTTCTGCAAAACCACACGATATGCATGCAAATGGTGCTTTTGGCAGAACGCGCGCGTGGATTTCTACCAAACGACGTGAAAAGCATGCCGATGCTGCTCTTTTTAACATCCGCACATGGATTTGTGCCAAACGCGTTTTAAGCATGCGCATGCATCTTTTGGTAGACGCGGACGCAGTTTTCTGCAAAACCACACGATAGGCATGCAAATGGTGCTTTTGGCAGAACGCGCGCGTGGATTTCTACCAAACGACGTGAAAAGCATGCCTGATGCTGCTCTTTTTAGCACCCGCACATGGATTTGTGCCAAAACGCGTTTTTAGCATGCACATGCATCTTTTGTAGACGCGGACGCAGTTTTCTGCAAAACCACACGATATGCATGAAAATGGTGCTTTTGGCAGAACGCGCGTGTGGATTTCTACCAAACGACGTGAAAAGCATGCCGATGCTGCTCTTTTTAACATCCGCACATGGATTTGTGCCAAAGCGCGTTTTAAGCATGCGCATGCATCTTTTGGTAGACGCGGACGCAGTTTTCTGCAAACCACACGATAGCATGCAAATGGTGCTTTTGGCAGAACGCGCGTGTGGATTTCTACCAAACGACGTGAAAAGCATGCCGATGCTGCTCTTTTTAGCACCCGCACATGGATTTGTGCCAAAACGCGTTTTAAGCATGCGCATGCATCTTGTGGTAGACGCGGACGCAGTTTTCTGCAAAACCACACGATATGCATGCAAATGGTGCTTTTGGCAGAACGCGCGCGTGGATTTCTACCAAACGACGTGAAAAGCATGCCGATGCTGCTCTTTTAACATCCGCACATGGATTTGTGCCAAAGCGCGTTTTAAGCATGCGCATGCATCTTTTGGTAGACGCGGACGCAGTTTTCTGCAAAACCACACGATAGGCATGCAAATGGTGCTTTTGGCAGAACGCGCGCGTGGATTTCTACCAAACGACGTGAAAAGCATGCCGATGCTGCTCTTTTTAACATCCGCACATGGATTTGTGCCAAAGCGCGTTTTAAGCATGCGCATGCATCTTTTGGTAGACGCGGACGCAGTTTCTGCAAAAACCACACGATAGGCATGCAAATGGTGCTTTTTGCAGAACGCGCGTGTGGATTTCTACCAAACGACGTGAAAAGCATGCCGATGCTGCTCTTTTTAGCACCCGCACATGGATTTGTGCCAAAGCGCGTTTTAAGCATGCGCATGCATCTTTGGTAGACGCGGACGCAGTTTTCTGCAAAACCACACGATAGGCATGCGAATGGTGCTTTTGGCAGAACGCGCGTGTGGATTTCTACCAAACGACGTGAAAAGCATGCCGATGCTGCTCTTTTAGCACCCGCACATGGATTTGTGCCAAAACGCGTTTTAAGCATGCGCATGCATCTTTTGGTAGACGCGGACGCAGTTTTCTGCAAAACCACACGATATGCATGCAAATGGTGCTTTTGGCAGAACGCGCGCGTGGATTTCTACCAAACGACGTGAAAAGCATGCCGATGCTGCTCTTTTTAACATCCGCACATGGATTTGTGCCAAAGCGCGTTTTAAGCATGCGCATGCATCTTTTGGTAGACGCGGACGCAGTTTTCTGCAAACCACACGATAGCATGCAAATGGTGCTTTTGGCAGAACGCGCGTGTGGATTTCTACCAAACGACGTGAAAAGCATGCCGATGCTGCTCTTTTTAGCACCCGCACATGGATTTGTGCCAAAACGCGTTTTAAGCATGCGCATGCATCTTTTGGTAGACGCGGACGCAGTTTTCTGCAAAACCACACGATATGCATGCAAATGGTGCTTTTGGCAGAACGCGCGCGTGGATTTCTACCAAACGACGTGAAAAAGCATGCCGATGCTGTTTTTAGCACCCGCACATGGATTTGTGCCAAAGCGCGTTTTAGGCATGCGCATGCATCTTTTGGTAGACGCGGACGCAGTTTTCTGCAAAACCACACGATAGGCATGCAAATGGTGCTTTTGCAGAACGCGCGTGTGGATTTCTACAAACGACGTGAAAAGCATGCCGATGCTGCTCTTTTTAGCACCCGCACATGGATTTGTGCCAAAACGCGTTTTAAGCATGCGCATGCATCTTTTGGTAGACGCGGACGCAGTTTTCTGCAAAACCACACGATATGCATGCAAATGGTGCTTTTGGCAGAACGCGCGCGTGGATTTCTACCAAACGACGTGAAAAGCATGCCGATGCTGCTCTTTTTAACATCCGCACATGGATTTGTGCCAAACGCGTTTTTAGCATGCACATGCATCTTTTGGTAGACGCGGACGCAGTTTTCTGCAAAACCACACGATATGCATGCAAATGGTGCTTTTGCAGAACGCGCGTGTCGGATTTCTACCAAACGACGTGAAAAGCATGCCGATGCTGCTCTTTTTAACATCCGCACATGGATTTGTGCCAAAACGCGTTTTTAGCATGCACATGCATCTTTGGTAGACGCGGACGCAGTTTTCTGCAAAACCACAGATATGCATGCAAATGGTGCTTTTGGCAGAACGCGCGTGTGGATTTCTACCAAACGACGTGAAAAGCATGCCGATGCTGCTCTTTTTAACATCCGCACATGGATTTGTGCCAAAGCGCGTTTTAAGCATGCGCATGCATCTTTGGTAGACGCGGACGCAGTTTTCTGCAAAACCACACGATAGGCATGCAAATGGTGCTTTTGGCAGAACGCGCGTGTGGATTTCTACCAAACGACGTGAAAAGCATGCCGATGCTGCTCTTTTTAGCACCCGCACATGGATTTGTGCCAAAACGCGTTTTAAGCATGCGCATGCATCTTTTGGTAGACGCGGACGCAGTTTCTGCAAAACCACACGATATGCATGCAAATGGTGCTTTTGTCAGAACGCGCGCGTGGATTCTACCAAACGACGTGAAAAGCATGCCGACGCTGCTCTTTTTAACATCCGCACATGGATTTGTGCCAAAGCGCGTTTTAAGCATGCGCATGCATCTTTTGGTAGACGCGGACGCAGTTTCTGCAAAACCACACGATATGCATGCAAATGGTGCTTTTGGCAGAACGCGCGTGTGGATTTCTACCAAACGACGTGAAAAGCATGCCGATGCTGCTCTTTTTAGCACCCGCACATGGATTTGTGCCAAAACGCGTTTTAAGCATGCGCATGCATCTTTTGGTAGACGCGGACGCAGTTTTCTGCAAAACACACGATATGCATGCAAATGGTGCTTTTGGCAGAACGCGCGACGTGGATTTCTACCAACGACGTGAAAAGCATGCCGATGCTGCTCTTTTTACATCCCGCACATGGATTTGTGCCAAAACGCGTGTTAAGCATGCACACGCATCTTTTGTAGACGCGGACGCAGTTTTCTGCAAACCACACGATATGCATGCAAATGGTGCTTTCGGCAGAACGCGCACGTGGATTTCTACCAAACGACGTGAAAAGCATGCCGATGCTGCTCTTTTTAGCACCCGCACATGGATTTGCGCCAAAACGCGTTTTAAGCATGCACATGCATCTTTTGGTAGACGCGGACGCAGTTTTCTGCAAAAGCATACGATATGCATGCAAATGGTGCTTTTGCAGAACGCGCACGTGGATTTCTACCAAACGACGTGAAAAGCATGCCGATGCTGCTCTTTTTAGCACCCGCACATGGATATGTGCCAAAACGCGTTTTAAGCATGCACATGCATCTTTGGTAGACGCGGACGCAGTTTTCTGAAAAACCACACGATATGCATGCAAATGGTGCTTTTGGCAGAACGCGCACGTGGATTTCTACCGAACGACGTGAAAAGCATGCCGATGCTGCTCTTTTTAGCACCCGCACAGGATTTGTGCCAAAACGCGTGTTAAGCATGCACACGCATCTTTTGGTAGACGCGGACGCAGTTTTCTGCAAAACCACACGATATGCATGGAAATGGTGCTTTCGGCAGAACGCGCACGTGGATTTCTACCAAACGACGTGAAAAGCATGCCGATGCTGCTCTTTTAGCACCCGCACATGGATTTGTGCCAAAACGCGTTTTAAGCATGCACATGCATCTTTTTGTAGACGCGGACGCAGTTTTCTGTAAAACCACACGATATGCATGCGAATGGTGCTTTTGGCAGAACGCGCACGTGGATTTCTACCAAACGACGTGAAAAGCATGCCGATGCTGCTCTTTTTAGCACCCGCACATGGATATGTGCCAAAACGCGTTTTAAGCATGCACATGCATCTTTTGGTAGACGCGGACGCAGTTTTCTGAAAAACCACACGATATGCATGCAAATGGTGCTTTTGCAGAACGCGCACGTGGATTTCTACCGAACGACGTGAAAAGCATGCCGATGCTGCTCTTTTTAGCACCCGCACATGGATTTGTGCCAAAATGCGTGTTAAGCATGCACACGCATCTTTTGGTAGACGCGGACGCAGTTTTCTGCAAAACCTCACGATATGCATGCAAATGGTGCTTTCGGCAGAACGCGCACGTGGATTTCTACCAAACGACGTGAAAAGCATGCCGATGCTGCTATTTTTAGCACCCGCACATGGATTTGCGCCAAAACGCGTTTTAAGCATGCACATGCATCTTTTGGTAGACGCGGACGCAGTTTTCTGCAAAAGCATACGATATGCATGCAAATGGTGCTTTTGGGAGAACGCGCACGTGGATTTCTACCAAACGACGTGAAAAGCATGCCGATGCTGCTCTTTTTAGCACCCGCACATTGATTTGTGCCAAAACGCGTTTTAAGCATGCACACGCATCTTTTGGTAGACGCGGACGCAGTTTTCTGCCAAACCACACGATATGCATGCAAATGGTGCTTTTGGCAGAATGCGCATGCGGATTTCTACCAAACGACGTGAAAAGCATGCGATGCTGCGCTTTTTAGCACCCGCACATGGATTTGTGCCAAAACGCGTTTTAAGCATGCACATGCATCTTTTGGTAGACGCGGACGCAGTTTTCTGAAAAACCACACGATATGCATGCAAATGGTGCTTTTGCAGAACGCGCGCGTGGATTTCTACCAAACGACGTGAAAAGCATGCCTATGCTGCTCTTTTTAGCACCCGCACATAGATTTGTGCCAAAACGCGTTTTAAGCATGCACACACATCTTTGGTAGACGCGGACGCAGTTTTCTGCAAAACCACACGATATGCATGCAAATGGTGCTTTCGGCAGAACGCGCACGTGGATTTCTACAAACGACGTGAAAAGCATGCCGATGCTGCTCTTTTTAGCACCCGCACATGGATTTGCGCCAAAACGCGTTTTAAGCATGCACATGCATCTTTTGGTAGACGCGGACGCAGTTTTCTGCAAAAGCATACGATATGCATGCAAATGGTGCTTTTGGCAGAACGCGCACGTGGATTTCTACCAAACGACGTGAAAAGCATGCGATGCTGCTCTTTTTAGCACCCGCACATTGATTTGTGCCAAAACGCGTTTTAAGCATGCACATGCACCTTTTGGTAGACGCGACGCAGTTTTCTACAAAACCACACGATATGCATGCAAATGGTGCTTTTGGCAGAACGCGCACGTGGATTGCTACGAAACGACGTGAAAAGCATGCCGATGCTGCTCTTTTTAGCACCCGCACATGGATTTCTGCCAAAACGCGTTTTAAGCATGCACATGCATCTTTTGGTAGACGCGGACGCAGTTTTCTGCAAAACCGCACGATATGCATGCGAATGGTGCTTTTGGCAGAACGCGCACGTGGATTTCTACCAAACGACGTGAAAAGCATGCCGATGCTGCTCTTTTTAGCACCCGCTCATGGATATGTGCCAAAACGCGTTTTAAGCATGCACATGCATCTTTTGGTAGACGCGGACGCAGTTTTCTGAAAAACCACACGATATGCATGCAATGGTGCTTTTGGCAGAACGCGCACGTGGATTTCTACCAAACGACGTGAAAAGCATGCCGATGCTGCTCTTTTTAGCACCCGCTCATGGATATGTGCCAAAACGCGTTTTAAGCATGCACATGCATCTTTTGGTAGACGCGGACGCAGTTTTCTGCAAAACCACACGATATGCATGCAAATGGTGCTTTTGGAAGAACGCGCACGTGGATTTCTACCAAACGACGTGAAAAGCATGCCGATGCTGCTTTTTTTAGCACCCGCACATGGATTTGTGCCAAAACGCGTTTTAAGCATGCACACGCATCTTTTGGTAGACGCGGACGCAGTTTTCTGCAAAACCGCACGATATGCATGCGAATGGTGCTTTTGGCAGAACGCGCACGTGGATTTCTACAAACGACGTGAAAAGCATGCCGATGCTTCTCTTTTAGCACCCGCTCATGGATATGTGCCAAAACGCGTGTTAAGCATGCACACGCATCTTTTGTTAGACGCGGACGCAGTTTTCTGCAAAACCACACGATATGCATGCAAATGTGCTTTTGGCAGAACGCGCACGTGTATTTCTACCAAACGACGTGAAAAGCATGCGATGCTGCTCTTTTTAGCACCCGCACATGGATTTGTGCCAAAACGCGTTTTAAGCATGCACACGCATCTTTTGGTAGACGCGGACGCAGTTTTCTGCAAAACCGCACGATATGCATGCGAATGGTGCTTTTGGCAGAACGCGCACGTGGATTTCTACCAAACGACGTGAAAAGCATGCCGATGCTGCTCTGTTTAGCACCCGCTCATGGATATGTGCCAAAACGCGTTTAAGCATGCACATGCATCTTTTGGTAGACGCGGACGCAGTTTTCTGCAAAACCACACGATATCCATGCAAATGGTGATTTTGCAGAACGCGCACGTGGATTTCTACCAAACGACGTGAAAAGCATGCCGATGCTGCTCTTTTTAGCACCCGCTCATGGATATGTGAAAACGCGTTTTAAGCATGCACATGCATCTTTTGGTAGACGCGGACGCAGTTTTCTGCAAAACCACACGATATGCATGCAAATGGTGCTTTTGGAAGAACGCGCACGTGGATTTCTACCAAACGACGTGAAAAGCATGCCGATGCTGCTTTTTTTAGCACCCGCACATGGATTTGTGCCAAAACGCGTTTTAAGCATGCACACGCATCTTTTGGTAGACGCGGACGCAGTTTTCTGCAAAACCGCACGATATGCATGCGAATGGTGCTTTTGGCAGAACGCGCACGTGGATTTCTACCAAACGACGTGAAAAGCATGCCGATGCTTCTCTTTTTAGCACCCGCTCATGGATATGTGCCAAAACGCGTGTTAAGCATGCACACGCATCTTTTGGTTGACGCGGACGCAGTTTTCTGCAAAACCACACGATATGCATGCAAATGGTGCTTTTGGCAGAACGCGCACGTGTATTTCTACCAAACGACGTGAAAAGCATGCCGATGCTGCTCTTTTTAGCACCCGCACATGGATTTGTGCCAAAACGCGTTTTAAGCATGCACACGCATCTTTTGGTAGACGCGGACGCAGTTTTCTGCAAAACCGCACTATATGCATGCGAATGGTGCTTTTGGCAGAACGCGCACGTGGATTTCTACCAAACGACGTGAAAAGCATGCCGATGCTGCTCTTTTTAGCACCCGCTCATGGATATGTGCCAAAACGCGTTTTAAGCATGCACATGCATCTTTTGGTAGACGCGGACGCAGTTTTCTGAAAAACCACACGATATGCATGCAAATGGTGCTTTTGGCAGAACGCGTACGTGGATTTCTACCAAACGACGTGAAAAGCATGCCGATGCTGCTCTTTTTAGCACCCGCACATGGATTTGTGCCAAAACGCGTGTTAAGCATGCACACGCATCTTTTGGTAGACGCGGACGCAGTTTTCTGCAAAACCACACGATATGCATGCAAATGGTGCTTTTGGCAGAACGCGCACGTGTATTTCTACCAAACGACGTGAAAAGCATGCCGATGCTGCTCTTTTTAGCACCCGCACATGGATTTGTGCCAAAACGCGTTTTAAGCATGCACATGCATCTTTTGGTAGACGCGGACGCAGTTTTCTGAAAAACCACACGATATGCATGCAAATGGTGCTTTTGGCAGAACGCGCACGTGGATTTCTACCAAACGACGTGAAAAGCATGCCGATGCTGCTCTTTTTAGCACCCGCACATGGATATGTGCCAAAACGCGTTTTAAGCATGCACATGCATCTTTTGGTAGACGCGGACGCAGTTTTCTGAAAAACCACACGATATGCATGCAAATTGTGCTTTTGGCAGAACGCGCACGTGGATTTCTACCGAACGACGTGAAAAGCATGCCGATGCTGCTCTTTTTAGCACCCGCACATGGATTTGTGCCAAAACGCGTGTTAAGCATGCACACGCATCTTTTGGTAGACGCGGACGCAGTTTTCTGCAAAACCACACGATATGCATGCAAATGGTGCTTTCGGCAGAACGCGCACGTGGATTTCTAGCAAACGACGTGAAAAGCATGCCGATGCTGCTCTTTTTAGCACCCGCACATGGATTTGCGCCAAAACGCGTTTTAAGCATGCACATGCATCTTTTGGTAGACGCGGACGCAGTTTTCTGCAAAAGCATACGATATGCATGCAAATGGTGCTTTTGGCAGAACGCGCACGTGGATTTCTACCAAACGACGTGAAAAGCATGCCGATGCTGCTCTTTTTAGCACCCGCACATTGATTTGTGCCAAAACGCGTTTTAAGCATGCACACGCATCTTTTGGTAGACGCGGACGCAGTTTTCTGCCAAACCACACGATATGCATGCAAATGGTGCTTTTGGCAGAATGCGCATGCGGATTTCTACCAAACGACGTGAAAAGCATGCCGATGCTGCTCTTTTTAGCACCCGCACATGGATTGGTGCCAAAACGCGTTTTAAGCATGCACATGCATCTTTTGGTAGACGCGGACGCAGTTTTCTGAAAAACCAAACGATATGCATGCAAATGGTGCTTTTGGCAGAACGCGCACGTGGATTTCGACCAAACGACGTGAAAAGCATGACGATGCTGCTCTTTTTAGCACCCGCACATGGATTTGTGCCAAAACGCGTTTTAAGCATGCACATGCATCTTTTGGTAGACGCGGACGCAGTTTTCTGCAAAACCACACGATATCCATGCAAATGGTGCTTTTGGCAGAACGCGCACGTGGATTTCTACCAAACGACGTGAAAAGCATGCCGATGCTGCTCTTTTTAGCACCCGCACATGGATATGTGCCAAAACGCGTTTTAAGCATGCACATGCATCTTTTGGTAGACGCGGACGCAGTTTTCTGAAAAACCACACGATATGCATGCAAATGGTGCTTTTGGCAGAACGCGCACGTGGATTTCTACCGAACGACGTGAAAAGCATGCCGATGCTGCTCTTTTTAGCACCCGCACAGGGATTTGTGCCAAAACGCGTGTTAAGCATGCACACGCATCTTTTGGTAGACGCGGACGCAGTTTTCTGCAAAACCACACGATATGCATGCAAATGGTGCTTTCGGCAGAACGCGCACGTGGATTTCTACCAAACGACGTGAAAAGCATGCCGATGCTGCTCTTTTTAGCACCCGCACATGGATTTGCGCCAAAACGCGTTTTAAGCATGCACATGCATCTTTTGGTAGACGCGGACGCAGTTTTCTGCAAAAGCATACGATATGCATGCAAATGGTGCTTTTGGCAGAACGCGCACGTGGATTTCTACCAAACGACGTGAAAAGCATGCCGATGCTGCTCTTTTTAGCACCCGCACATTGATTTGTGCCAAAACGCGTTTTAAGCATGCACACGCATCTTTTGGTAGACGCGGACGCAGTTTTCTGCCAAACCACACGATATGCATGCAAATGGTGCTTTTGGCAGAATGCGCATGCGGATTTCTACCAAACGACGTGAAAAGCATGCCGATGCTGCTCTTTTTAGCACCCGCACATGTATTTGTGCCAAAACGCGTTTTAAGCATGCACATGCATCTTTTGGTAGACGCGGACGCAGTTTTCTGAAAAACCACACGATATGCATGCAAATGGTGCTTTTGGCAGAACGCGCGCGTGGATTTCTACCAAACGACGTGAAAAGCATGCCTATGCTGCTCTTTTTAGCACCCGCACATGGATTTGTGCCAAAACGCGTTTTAAGCATGCACACACATCTTTTGGTAGACGCGGACGCAGTTTTCTGCAAAACCACACGATATGCATGCAAATGGTGCTTTTGGCAGAACGCGCACGTGGATTTCTACCAAACGACGTGAAAAGCATGCCGATGCTTCTCTTTTTAGCACCCGCACATGGATTTGTGCCGAAACGCGTTTTAAGCATGCACATGCATCTTTTGGTAGACGCGGACGCAGTTTTCTGCAAAACCACACGATATGCATGCAAATGGTGCTTTTGGCAGAACGCGCACGTGGATTTCTATCAAACGACGTGAAAAGCATGCCGATGCTGCTCTTTTTGGCACCCGCACAAGGATTTGTGCCAAAACGCGTGTTAAGCATGCACACGCATCTTTTGGTAGACGCGGACGCAGTTTTCTGCAAAACCACACGATATGCATGCAAATGGTGCTTTTGGCAGAACGCGCACGTGGATTTCTACCAAACGACGTGAAAAGCATGCCGATGCTGCTCTTTTTAGCACCCGCACATGGATTTGTGCCAAAACGCGTTTTAAGCATGCACATGCACCTTTTGGTAGACGCGGACGCAGTTTTCTGCAAAACCACACGATAAGCATGCAAATGGTGCTTTTGGCAGAACGCGCACGTGGATTTCTACCAAATGACGTGAAAAGCATGCCGATGCTGCTCTTTTTAGCACCCGCACATGGATTTGTGACAAAACGCGTTTAAAGCATGCACATGCATCTTTTGGTAGACGCGGACGCAGTTTTCTGCAAAACCACACGATATGTATGCAAATGGTGCTTTTGGCAGAACGCGCACGTGGATTTCTACCAAACGACGTGAAAAGCATGCCGATGCTGCTCTTTTTAGCACCCGCACATGTATTTGTGCCAAAACGCGTTTTAAGCATGCACATGCATCTTTTGGTAGACGCGGACGCAGTTTTCTGCAAAACCACACGATATGCATGCAAATGGTGCTTTTGGCAGAACGCGCACGTGGATTTCTACCAAACGACGTGAAAAGCATGCCGATGCTGCTCTTTTTAGCACCCGCACATGGATTTGCGCCAAAACGCGTTTTAAGCATGCACATGCATCTTTTGGTAGACGCGGACGCAGTTTTCTGCAAAAGCATACGATATGCAGGCAAATGGTGCTTTTGGCAGAACGCGCACGTGGATTTCTACCAAACGACGTGAAAAGCATGCCGATGCTGCTCTTTTTAGCACCCGCACATTGATTTGTGCGAAAACGCGTTTTAAGCATGCACACGCATCTTTTGGTAGACGCGGACGCAGTTTTCTGCCAAACCACACGATATGCATGCAAATGGTGCTTTTGGCAGAATGCGCATGCGGATTTCTACCAAACGACGTGAAAAGCATGCCGATGCTGCTCTTTTTAGCACCCGCACATGGATTTGTGCCAAAACGCGTTTTAAGCATGCACATGCATCTTTTGGTAGACGCGGACGCAGTTTTCTGAAAAACCACACGATATGCATGCAAATGGTGCTTTTGGCAGAACGCGCGCGTGGATTTCTACCAAACGACGTGAAAAGCATGCCTATGCTGCTCTTTTTAGCACCCGCACATGGATTTGTGCCAAAACGCGTTTTAAGCATGCACACACATCTTTTGGTAGACGCGGACGCAGTTTTCTGCAAAACCACACGATATGCATGCAAATGGTGCTTTTGGCAGAACGCGCACGTGGATTTCTACCAAACGACATGAAAAGCATGCCGATGCTGCTCTTTTTAGCACCCCCACATGGATTTGTGCCGAAACGCGTTTTAAGCATGCACATGCATCTTTTGGTAGACGCGGACGCAGTTTTCTGCAAAACCACACGATATGCATGCAAATGGTGCTTTTGGCAGAACGCGCACGTGGATTTCTAACAAACGACGTGAAAAGCATGCGATGCTGCTCTTTTTGGCACCCGCACAAGGATTTGTGCCAAAACGCGTGTTAAGCATGCACACGCATCTTTTGGTAGACGCGGACGCAGTTTTCTGCAAAACCACACGATATGCATGCAAATGGTGCTTTTGGCAGAACGCGCACGTGGATTTCTACCAAACGACGTGAAAAGCATGCCGATGCTGCTCTTTTTAGCACCCGCACATGGCTTTGTGCCAAAACGCGTTTTAAGCATGCACATGCACCTTTTGGTAGACGCGGACGCAGTTTTCTGCAAAACCACACGATATGCATGCAAATGGTGCTTTTGGCAGAACGCGCACGTGGATTTCTACCAAATGACGTGAAAAGCATGCCGATGCTGCTCTTTTTAGCACCCGCACATGGATTTGTGACAAAACGCGTTTAAAGCATGCACATGCATCTTTTGGTAGACGCGGACGCAGTTTTCTGCAAAACCACACGATATGTATGCAAATGGTGCTTTTGGCAGAACGCGCACGTGGATTTCTACCAAACGACGTGAAAAGCATGCCGATGCTGCTCTTTTTAGCACCCGCACATGTATTTGTGCCAAAACGCGTTTTAAGCATGCACATGCATCTTTTGGTAGACGCGGACGCAGTTTTCTGAAAAACCGAACGATATGCATGCAAATGGTGCTTTTGGCAGAACGCGCACGTGGATTTCGACCAAACGACGTGAAAAGCATGACGATGCTGCTCTTTTTAGCACCCGCACATGGATTTGTGCCAAAACGCGTTTTAAGCATGCACATGCATCTTTTGGTAGACGCGGACGCAGTTTTCTGCAAAACCACACGATATCCATGCAAATGGTGCTTTTGGCAGAACGCGCACGTGGATTTCTACCAAACGACGTGAAAAGCATGCCGATGCTGCTCTTTTTAGCACCCGCACATGGATATGTGCCAAAACGCGTTTTAAGCATGCACATGCATCTTTTGGTAGACGCGGACGCAGTTTTCTGAAAAACCACACGATATGCATGCAAATGGTGCTTTTGGCAGAACGCGCACGTGGATTTCTACCGAACGACGTGAAAAGCATGCCGATGCTGCTCTTTTTAGCACCCGCACATGGATTTGTGCCAAAACGCGTTTTAAGCATGCACATGCATCTTTTGGTAGACGCGGACGCAGTTTTCTGCAAAACCACACGATATGCATGCAAATGGTGCTTTTGGCAGAACGCGCACGTGGATTTCTACCAAACGACGTGAAAAGCATGCCGATGCTGCTCTTTTTAGCACCCGCACATGGATTTGCGCCAAAACGCGTTTTAAGCATGCACATGCATCTTTTGGTAGACGCGGACGCAGTTTTCTGCAAAAGCATACGATATGCATGCAAATGGTGCTTTTGGCAGAACGCGCACGTGGATTTCTACCAAACGACGTGAAAAGCATGCCGATGCTGCTCTTTTTAGCACCCGCACATTGATTTGTGCCAAAACGCGTTTTAAGCATGCACACGCATCTTTTGGTAGACGCGGACGCAGTTTTCTGCCAAACCACACGATATGCATGCAAATGGTGCTTTTGGCAGAATGCGCATGCGGATTTCTACCAAACGACGTGAAAAGCATGCCGATGCTGCTCTTTTTAGCACCCGCACATGGATTTGTGCCAAAACGCGTTTTAAGCATGCACATGCATCTTTTGGTAGACGCGGACGCAGTTTTCTGCAAAACCACACGATATGCATGCAAATGGTGCTTTTGGCAGAACGCGCACGTGGATTTCTACCAAACGACGTGAAAAGCATGCCGATGCTGCTCTTTTTAGCACCCGCACATGGATTTGTGCCGAAACGCGTTTTAAGCATGCACATGCATCTTTTGGTAGACGCGGACGCAGTTTTCTGCAAAACCACACGATATGCATGCAAATGGTGCTTTTGGCAGAACGCGCACGTGGATTTCTAACAAACGACGTGAAAAGCATGCCGATGCTGCTCTTTTTGGCACCCGCACAAGGATTTGTGCCAAAACGCGTGTTAAGCATGCACACGCATCTTTTGGTAGACGCGGACGCAGTTTTCTGCAAAACCACACGATATGCATGCAAATGGTGCTTTCGGCAGAACGCGCACGTGGATTTCTACCAAACGACATGAAAAGCATGCCGATGCTGCTCTTTTTAGCACCCGCACATGGATTTGTGCCGAAACGCGTTTTAAGCATGCACATGCATCTTTTGGTAGACGCGGACGCAGTTTTCTGCAAAACCACACGATATGCATGCAAATGGTGCTTTTGGCAGAACGCGCACGTGGATTTCTAACAAACGACGTGAAAAGCATGCCGATGCTGCTCTTTTTGGCACCCGCACAAGGATTTGTGCCAAAACGCGTGTTAAGCATGCACACGCATCTTTTGGTAGACGCGGACGCAGTTTTCTGCAAAACCACACGATATGCATGCAAATGGTGCTTTTGGCAGAACGCGCACGTGGATTTCTACCAAACGACGTGAAAAGCATGCCGATGCTGCTCTTTTTAGCACCCGCACATGGCTTTGTGCCAAAACGCGTTTTAAGCATGCACATGCACCTTTTGGTAGACGCGGACGCAGTTTTCTGCAAAACCACACGATATGCATGCAAATGGTGCTTTTGGCAGAACGCGCACGTGGATTTCTACCAAATGACGTGAAAAGCATGCCGATGCTGCTCTTTTTAGCACCCGCACATGGATTTGTGACAAAACGCGTTTAAAGCATGCACATGCATCTTTTGGTAGACGCGGACGCAGTTTTCTGCAAAACCACACGATATGTATGCAAATGGTGCTTTTGGCAGAACGCGCACGTGGATTTCTACCAAACGACGTGAAAAGCATGCCGATGCTGCTCTTTTTAGCACCCGCACATGTATTTGTGCCAAAACGCGTTTTAAGCATGCACATGCATCTTTTGGTAGACGCGGACGCAGTTTTCTGAAAAACCGAACGATATGCATGCAAATGGTGCTTTTGGCAGAACGCGCACGTGGATTTCGACCAAACGACGTGAAAAGCATGACGATGCTGCTCTTTTTAGCACCCGCACATGGATTTGTGCCAAAACGCGTTTTAAGCATGCACATGCATCTTTTGGTAGACGCGGACGCAGTTTTCTGCAAAACCACACGATATCCATGCAAATGGTGCTTTTGGCAGGACGCGCACGTGGATTTCTACCAAACGACGTGAAAAGCATGCCGATGCTGCTCTTTTTAGCACCCGCACATGGATATGTGCCAAAACGCGTTTTAAGCATGCACATGCATCTTTTGGTAGACGCGGACGCAGTTTTCTGAAAAACCACACGATATGCATGCAAATGGTGCTTTTGGCAGAACGCGCACGTGGATTTCTACCGAACGACGTGAAAAGCATGCCGATGCTGCTCTTTTTAGCACCCGCACATGGATTTGTGCCAAAACGCGTTTTAAGCATGCACATGCATCTTTTGGTAGACGCGGACGCAGTTTTCTGCAAAACCACACGATATGCATGCAAATGGTGCTTTTGGCAGAACGCGCACGTGGATTTCTACCAAACGACGTGAAAAGCATGCCGATGCTGCTCTTTTTAGCACCCGCACATGGATTTGCGCCAAAACGCGTTTTAAGCATGCACATGCATCTTTTGGTAGACGCGGACGCAGTTTTCTGCAAAAGCATACGATATGCATGCAAATGGTGCTTTTGGCAGAACGCGCACGTGGATTTCTACCAAACGACGTGAAAAGCATGCCGATGCTGCTCTTTTTAGCACCCGCACATTGATTTGTGCCAAAACGCGTTTTAAGCATGCACACGCATCTTTTGGTAGACGCGGACGCAGTTTTCTGCCAAACCACACGATATGCATGCAAATGGTGCTTTTGGCAGAATGCGCATGCGGATTTCTACCAAACGACGTGAAAAGCATGCCGATGCTGCTCTTTTTAGCACCCGCACATGGATTTGTGCCAAAACGCGTTTTAAGCATGCACATGCATCTTTTGGTAGACGCGGACGCAGGTTTCTTCAAAACCACACGATATGCATGCAAATGGTGCTTTTGGCAGAACGCGCACGTGGATTTCTACCAAACGACGTGAAAAGCATGCCGATGCTGCTCTTTTTAGCACCCGCACATGGATTTGTGCCGAAACGCGTTTTAAGCATGCACATGCATCTTTTGGTAGACGCGGACGCAGTTTTCTGCAAAACCACACGATATGCATGCAAATGGTGCTTTTGGCAGAACGCGCACGTGGATTTCTAACAAACGACGTGAAAAGCATGCCGATGCTGCTCTTTTTGGCACCCGCACAAGGATTTGTGCCAAAACGCGTGTTAAGCATGCACACGCATCTTTTGGTAGACGCGGACGCAGTTTTCTGCAAAACCACACGATATGCATGCAAATGGTGCTTTTGGCAGAACGCGCATGCGGATTTCTACCAAACGACGTGAAAAGCATGCCGATGCTGCTCTTTTTAGCACCCGCACATGGATTTGTGCCAAAACGCGTTTTAAGCATGCACATGCATCTTTTGGTAGACGCGGACGCAGTTTTCTGCAAAACCACACGATATGTATGCAAATGGTGCTTTTGGCAGAACGCGCACGTGGATTTCTACCAAACGACGTGAAAAGCATGCCGATGCTGCTCTTTTTAGCACCCGCACATGTATTTGTGCCAAAACGCGTTTTAAGCATGCACATGCATCTTTTGGTAGACGCGGACGCAGTTTTCTGAAAAACCGAACGATATGCATGCAAATGGTGCTTTTGGCAGAACGCGCACGTGGATTTCGACCAAACGACGTGAAAAGCATGACGATGCTGCTCTTTTTAGCACCCGCACATGGATTTGTGCCAAAACGCGTTTTAAGCATGCACATGCATCTTTTGGTAGACGCGGACGCAGTTTTCTGCAAAACCACACGATATCCATGCAAATGGTGCTTTTGGCAGAACGCCCACGTGGATTTCTACCAAACGACGTGAAAAGCATGCCGATGCTGCTCTTTTTAGCACCCGCACATGGATATGTGCCAAAACGCGTTTTAAGCATGCACATGCATCTTTTGGTAGACGCGGACGCAGTTTTCTGAAAAACCACACGATATGCATGCAAATGGTGCTTTTGGCAGAACGCGCACGTGGATTTCTACCGAACGACGTGAAAAGCATGCCGATGCTGCTCTTTTTAGCACCCGCACATGGATTTGTGCCAAAACGCGTTTTAAGCATGCACATGCATCTTTTGGTAGACGCGGACGCAGTTTTCTGCAAAACCACACGATATGCATGCAAATGGTGCTTTTGGCAGAACGCGCACGTGGATTTCTACCAAACGACGTGAAAAGCATGCCGATGCTGCTCTTTTTAGCACCCGCACATGGATTTGCGCCAAAACGCGTTTTAAGCATGCACATGCATCTTTTGGTAGACGCGGACGCAGTTTTCTGCAAAAGCATACGATATGCATGCAAATGGTGCTTTTGGCAGAACGCGCACGTGGATTTCTACCAAACGACGTGAAAAGCATGCCGATGCTGCTCTTTTTAGCACCCGCACATTGATTTGTGCCAAAACGCGTTTTAAGCATGCACACGCATCTTTTGGTAGACGCGGACGCAGTTTTCTGCCAAACCACACGATATGCATGCAAATGGTGCTTTTGGCAGAATGCGCATGCGGATTTCTACCAAACGACGTGAAAAGCATGCCGATGCTGCTCTTTTTAGCACCCGCACATGGATTTGTGCCAAAACGCGTTTTAAGCATGCACATGCATCTTTTGGTAGACGCGGACGCAGTTTTCTGAAAAACCACACGATATGCATGCAAATGGTGCTTTTGGCAGAACGCGCGCGTGGATTTCTACCAAACGACGTGAAAAGCATGCCTATGCTGCTCTTTTTAGCACCCGCACATGGATTTGTGCCAAAACGCGTTTTAAGCATGCACACACATCTTTTGGTAGACGCGGACGCAGTTTTCTGCAAAACCACACGATATGCATGCAAATGGTGCTTTTGGCAGAACGCGCACGTGGATTTCTACCAAACGACGTGAAAAGCATGCCGATGCTGCTCTTTTTAGCACCCGCACATGGATTTGTGCCGAAACGCGTTTTAAGCATGCACATGCATCTTTTGGTAGACGCGGACGCAGTTTTCTGCAAAACCACACGATATGCATGCAAATGGTGCTTTTGGCAGAACGCGCACGTGGATTTCTAACAAACGACGTGAAAAGCATGCCGATGCTGCTCTTTTTGGCACCCGCACAAGGATTTGTGCCAAAACGCGTGTTAAGCATGCACACGCATCTTTTGGTAGACGCGGACGCAGTTTTCTGCAAAACCACACGATATGCATGCAAATGGTGCTTTTGGCAGAACGCGCACGTGGATTTCTACCAAACGACGTGAAAAGCATGCCGATGCTGCTCTTTTTAGCACCCGCACATGGATTTGTGCCAAAACGCGTTTTAAGCATGCACATGCACCTTTTGGTAGACGCGGACGCAGTTTTCTGCAAAACCACACGATATGCATGCAAATGGTGCTTTTGGCAGAACGCGCACGTGGATTTCTACCAAATGACGTGAAAAGCATGCCGATGCTGCTCTTTTTAGCACCCGCACATGGATTTGTGACAAAACGCGTTTAAAGCATGCACATGCATCTTTTGGTAGACGCGGACGCAGTTTTCTGCAAAACCACACGATATGTATGCAAATGGTGCTTTTGGCAGAACGCGCACGTGGATTTCTACCAAACGACGTGAAAAGCATGCCGATGCTGCTCTTTTTAGCACCCGCACATGTATTTGTGCCAAAACGCGTTTTAAGCATGCACATGCATCTTTTGGTAGACGCGGACGCAGTTTTCTGAAAAACCGAACGATATGCATGCAAATGGTGCTTTTGGCAGAACGCGCACGTGGATTTCGACCAAACGACGTGAAAAGCATGACGATGCTGCTCTTTTTAGCACCCGCACATGGATTTGTGCCAAAACGCGTTTTAAGCATGCACATGCATCTTTTGGTAGACGCGGACGCAGTTTTCTGCAAAACCACACGATATCCATGCAAATGGTGCTTTTGGCAGAACGCGCACGTGGATTTCTACCAAACGACGTGAAAAGCATGCCGATGCTGCTCTTTTTAGCACCCGCACATGGATATGTGCCAAAACGCGTTTTAAGCATGCACATGCATCTTTTGGTAGACGCGGACGCAGTTTTCTGAAAAACCACACGATATGCATGCAAATGGTGCTTTTGGCAGAACGCGCACGTGGATTTCTACCGAACGACGTGAAAAGCATGCCGATGCTGCTCTTTTTAGCACCCGCACATGGATTTGTGCCAAAACGCGTTTTAAGCATGCACATGCATCTTTTGGTAGACGCGGACGCAGTTTTCAGCAAAACCACACGATATCCATGCAAATGGTGCTTTTGGCAGAACGCGCACGTGGATTTCTACCAAACGACGTGAAAAGCATGCCGATGCTGCTCTTTTTAGCACCCGCACATGGATATGTGCCAAAACGCGTTTTAAGCATGCACATGCATCTTTTGGTAGACGCGGACGCAGTTTTCTGAAAAACCACACGATATGCATGCAAATGGTGCTTTTGGCAGAACGCGCACGTGGATTTCTACCGAACGACGTGAAAAGCATCCCGATGCTGCTCTTTTTAGCACCCGCACATGGATTTGTGCCAAAACGCGTGTTAAGCATGCAC
Source organism: Dermacentor variabilis (assembly GCF_050947875.1). Taxonomy (NCBI): domain Eukaryota; kingdom Metazoa; phylum Arthropoda; class Arachnida; order Ixodida; family Ixodidae; genus Dermacentor; species Dermacentor variabilis. The sequence continues at coordinate 42,867 of NW_027460356.1, forward strand.
ACGCATCTTTTGGTAGACGCGGACGCAGTTTTCTGCAAAACCACACGATATGCATGCAAATGGTGCTTTCGGCAGAACGCGCACGTGGATTTCTACCAAACGACGTGAAAAGCATGCCGATGCTGCTCTTTTTAGCACCCGCACATGGATTTGCGCCAAAACGCGTTTTAAGCATGCACATGCATCCTTTGGTAGACGCGGACGCAGTTTTCTGCAAAAGCATACGAAATGCATGCAAATGGTGCTTTTGGCAGAACGCGCACGTGGATTTCTACCAAACGACGTGAAAAGCATGCCGATGCTGCTCTTTTTAGCACCCGCACATGGATTTGTGCCAAAACGCGTTTTAAGCATGCAGACGCATCTTTTGGTAGACGCGGACGCAGTTTTCTGCCAAACCACACGATATGCATGCAAATGGTGCTTTTGGCAGAATGCGCATGCGGATTTCTACCAAACGACGTGAAAAGCATGCCGATGCTGCTCTTTTTAGCACCCGCACATGGATTTGTGCCAAAACGCGTTTTAAGCATGCACATGCATCTTTTGGTAGACGCGGACGCAGTTTTCTGCAAAACCACACGATATGTATGCAAATGGTGCTTTTGGCAGAACGCGCACGTGGATTTCTACCAAACGACGTGAAAAGCATGCCGATGCTGCTCTTTTTAGCACCCGCACATGTATTTGTGCCAAAACGCGTTTTAAGTATGCACATGCATCTTTTGGTAGACGCGGACGCAGTTTTCTGAAAAACCGAACGATATGCATGCAAATGGTGCTTTTGGCAGAACGCGCACGTGGATTTCGACCAAACGACGTGAAAAGCATGACGATGCTGCTCTTTTTAGCACCCGCACATGGATTTGTGCCAAAACGCGTTTTAAGCATGCACATGCATCTTTTGGTAGACGCGGACGCAGTTTTCTGCAAAACCACACGATATCCATGCAAATGGTGCTTTTGGCAGAACGCCCACGTGGATTTCTACCAAACGACGTGAAAAGCATGCCGATGCTGCTCTTTTTAGCACCCGCACATGGATATGTGCCAAAACGCGTTTTAAGCATGCACATGCATCTTTTGGTAGACGCGGACGCAGTTTTCTGAAAAACCACACGATATGCATGCAAATGGTGCTTTTGGCAGAACGCGCACGTGGATTTCTACCGAACGACGTGAAAAGCATGCCGATGCTGCTCTTTTTAGCACCCGCACATGGATTTGTGCCAAAACGCGTTTTAAGCATGCACATGCATCTTTTGGTAGACGCGGACGCAGTTTTCTGCAAAACCACACGATATGCATGCAAATGGTGCTTTTGGCAGAACGCGCACGTGGATTTCTACCAAACGACGTGAAAAGCATGCCGATGCTGCTCTTTTTAGCACCCGCACATGGATTTGCGCCAAAACGCGTTTTAAGCATGCACATGCATCTTTTGGTAGACGCGGACGCAGTTTTCTGCAAAAGCATACGATATGCATGCAAATGGTGCTTTTGGCAGAACGCGCACGTGGATTTCTACCAAACGACGTGAAAAGCATGCCGATGCTGCTCTTTTTAGCACCCGCACATTGATTTGTGCCAAAACGCGTTTTAAGCATGCACACGCATCTTTTGGTAGACGCGGACGCAGTTTTCTGCCAAACCACACGATATGCATGCAAATGGTGCTTTTGGCAGAATGCGCATGCGGATTTCTACCAAACGACGTGAAAAGCATGCCGATGCTGCTCTTTTTAGCACCCGCACATGGATTTGTGCCAAAACGCGTTTTAAGCATGCACATGCATCTTTTGGTAGACGCGGACGCAGTTTTCTGAAAAACCACACGATATGCATGCAAATGGTGCTTTTGGCAGAACGCGCGCGTGGATTTCTACCAAACGACGTGAAAAGCATGCCTATGCTGCTCTTTTTAGCACCCGCACATGGATTTGTGCCAAAACGCGTTTTAAGCATGCACACACATCTTTTGGTAGACGCGGACGCAGTTTTCTGCAAAACCACACGATATGCATGCAAATGGTGCTTTTGGCAGAACGCGCACGTGGATTTCTACCAAACGACGTGAAAAGCATGCCGATGCTGCTCTTTTTAGCACCCGCACATGGATTTGTGCCGAAACGCGTTTTAAGCATGCACATGCATCTTTTGGTAGACGCGGACGCAGTTTTCTGCAAAACCACACGATATGCATGCAAATGGTGCTTTTGGCAGAACGCGCACGTGGATTTCTAACAAACGACGTGAAAAGCATGCCGATGCTGCTCTTTTTGGCACCCGCACAAGGATTTGTGCCAAAACGCGTGTTAAGCATGCACACGCATCTTTTGGTAGACGCGGACGCAGTTTTCTGCAAAACCACACGATATGCATGCAAATGGTGCTTTTGGCAGAACGCGCACGTGGATTTCTACCAAACGACGTGAAAAGCATGCCGATGCTGCTCTTTTTAGCACCCGCACATGGATTTGTGCCAAAACGCGTTTTAAGCATGCACATGCACCTTTTGGTAGACGCGGACGCAGTTTTCTGCAAAACCACACGATATGCATGCAAATGGTGCTTTTGGCAGAACGCGCACGTGGATTTCTACCAAATGACGTGAAAAGCATGCCGATGCTGCTCTTTTTAGCACCCGCACATGGATTTGTGACAAAACGCGTTTAAAGCATGCACATGCATCTTTTGGTAGACGCGGACGCAGTTTTCTGCAAAACCACACGATATGTATGCAAATGGTGCTTTTGGCAGAACGCGCACGTGGATTTCTACCAAACGACGTGAAAAGCATGCCGATGCTGCTCTTTTTAGCACCCGCACATGTATTTGTGCCAAAACGCGTTTTAAGCATGCACATGCATCTTTTGGTAGACGCGGACGCAGTTTTCTGAAAAACCGAACGATATGCATGCAAATGGTGCTTTTGGCAGAACGCGCACGTGGATTTCGACCAAACGACGTGAAAAGCATGACGATGCTGCTCTTTTTAGCACCCGCACATGGATTTGTGCCAAAACGCGTTTTAAGCATGCACATGCATCTTTTGGTAGACGCGGACGCAGTTTTCTGCAAAACCACACGATATCCATGCAAATGGTGCTTTTGGCAGAACGCGCACGTGGATTTCTACCAAACGACGTGAAAAGCATGCCGATGCTGCTCTTTTTAGCACCCGCACATGGATATGTGCCAAAACGCGTTTTAAGCATGCACATGCATCTTTTGGTAGACGCGGACGCAGTTTTCTGAAAAACCACACGATATGCATGCAAATGGTGCTTTTGGCAGAACGCGCACGTGGATTTCTACCGAACGACGTGAAAAGCATGCCGATGCTGCTCTTTTTAGCACCCGCACATGGATTTGTGCCAAAACGCGTTTTAAGCATGCACATGCATCTTTTGGTAGACGCGGACGCAGTTTTCAGCAAAACCACACGATATCCATGCAAATGGTGCTTTTGGCAGAACGCGCACGTGGATTTCTACCAAACGACGTGAAAAGCATGCCGATGCTGCTCTTTTTAGCACCCGCACATGGATATGTGCCAAAACGCGTTTTAAGCATGCACATGCATCTTTTGGTAGACGCGGACGCAGTTTTCTGAAAAACCACACGATATGCATGCAAATGGTGCTTTTGGCAGAACGCGCACGTGGATTTCTACCGAACGACGTGAAAAGCATCCCGATGCTGCTCTTTTTAGCACCCGCACATGGATTTGTGCCAAAACGCGTGTTAAGCATGCACACGCATCTTTTGGTAGACGCGGACGCAGTTTTCTGCAAAACCACACGATATGCATGCAAATGGTGCTTTCGGCAGAACGCGCACGTGGATTTCTACCAAACGACGTGAAAAGCATGCCGATGCTGCTCTTTTTAGCACCCGCACATGGATTTGCGCCAAAACGCGTTTTAAGCATGCACATGCATCTTTTGGTAGACGCGGACGCAGTTTTCTGCAAAAGCATACGAAATGCATGCAAATGGTGCTTTTGGCAGAACGCGCACGTGGATTTCTACCAAACGACGTGAAAAGCATGCCGATGCTGCTCTTTTTAGCACCCGCACATGGATTTGTGCCAAAACGCGTTTTAAGCATGCAGACGCATCTTTTGGTAGACGCGGACGCAGTTTTCTGCCAAACCACACGATATGCATGCAAATGGTGCTTTTGGCAGAATGCGCATGCGGATTTCTACCAAACGACGTGAAAAGCATGCCGATGCTGCTCTTTTTAGCACCCGCACATGGATTTGTGCCAAAACGCGTTTTAAGCATGCACATGCATCTTTTGGTAGACGCGGACGCAGTTTTCTGAAAAACCACACGATATGCATGCAAATGGTGCTTTTGGCAGAACGCGCGCGTGGATTTCTACCAAACGACGTGAAAAGCATGCCTATGCTGCTCTTTTTAGCACCCGCACATGGATTGTGCCAAAACGCGTTTTAAGCATGCACATACATCTTTTGGTAGACGCGGACGCAGTTTTCTGCAAAACCACACGATATGCATGCAAATGGTGCTTTTGGCAGAACGCGCACGTGGATTTCTACCAAACGACGTGAAAAGCATGCCGATGCTGCTCTTTTTAGCACCCGCACATGGATTTGTACCGAAACGCGTTTTAAGCATGCACATGCATCTTTTGGTAGACGCGGACGCAGTTTTCTGCAAAACCACACGATCTGCATGCAAATGGTGCTTTTGGCAGAACCGCGCGACGTGGATTTCTATCAAACGACGTGAAAACATGCCGATGCTGCTCTTTTTGGCACCCCGCACAAGGATTTGTGCCAAAACGCGTGTTAAGCATGCACACGCATCTTTTGGTAGACGCGACGCAGTTTTCTGCAAAACCACACGATATGCATGCAAATGGTGCTTTTGGCAGAACGCGCACGTGGATTTCTACCAAACGACGTGAAAAGCATGCCGATGCTGCTCTTTTTAGCACCCGCACATGGATTTGTGCCAAAACGCGTTTTTAAGCATGCACATGCACCTTTTGGTAGACGCGGACGCAGTTTTCTACAAACCACACGATATGCATGCAAATGATGCTTTTGGCAGAACGCGCACGTGGATTGCTACGAAACGACGTGAAAAGCATGCCGATGCTGCTCTTTTTAGCACCCGCACATGGATTTGTGCCAAAACGCGTTTTAAGCATGCACATGCATCTTTTGGTAGACGCGGACGCAGTTTCTGCAAAACCGCACGATATGCATGCGAATGGTGCTTTTGGCAGAACGCGCACGTGGATTTCTACCAAACGACGTGAAAAGCATGCCGATGCTGCTCTTTTTAGCACCCGCTCATGGATATGTGCCAAAACGCGTTTTAAGCATGCACATGCATCTTTTGGTAGACGCGGACGCAGTTTTCTGAAAAACCACACGATATGCATGCAAATGGTGCTTTTGGCAGAACGCGCACGTGGATTTCTACCAAACGACGTGAAAAGCATGCCGATGCTGCTCTTTTTAGCACCCGCTCATGGATATGTGCCAAAACGCGTTTTAAGCATGCACATGCATCTTTTGGTAGACGCGGATGCAGTTTTCTGCAAAACCACACAATATGCATGCAAATGGTGCTTTTGGAAGACCGCGCACGTGAATTTCTACCAAACGACGTGAAAAGCATGCCGATGCTGCTTTTTTTAGCACCCGCACATGGATTTGTGCCAAAACGCGTTTTAAGCATGCACACGCATCTTTTGGTAGACGCGGACGCAGTTTTCTGCAAAACCGCACGATATGCATGCGAATGGTGCTTTTGGCAGAACGCGCACGTGGATTTCTACCAAACGACGTGAAAAGCATGCCGAGTGCTGCTCTTTTTAGCACCCGCTCATGGATATGTGCCAAAACGCGTTTTAAGCATGCACATGCATCTTTTGGTAGACGCGGACGCAGTTTTCTGAAAAACCACACGATATGCATGCAAATGGTGCTTTTGGCAGAACGCGCCCGTGGATTTCTACCAAACGACGTGAAAAGCATGCCGATGCTGCTCTTTTTAGCACCCGCTCATGGATATGTGCCAAAACGCGTTTTAAGCATGCACATGCATCTTTTGGTAGACGCGGACGCAGTTTTCTGAAAAACCACACGATATGCATGCAAATGGTGCTTTTAACATGATTTTGGGTTCTAGCGCGAAGTGAAACACGGACACAGAAAGGAAGCAGACAGGACAAGCGCTTGTCCTGTCTGCTTCCTTTCTGTGTCCGTGTTTCACTTCGCGCTAGAACCCAAAATCATGATAACGTACCAACTCGCCCAAATGTCTATCCTTTTGAATGGTGCTTTTGGCAGAACGCGCACGTGGATTTCTACCAAACGACGTGAAAAGCATGCCGATGCTGCTCTTTTTATCACCCGCACATGGATTTGTGCCAAAACGCGTGTTAAGCATGCACACGCATCTTTTGGTTGACGCGGACGCAGTTTTCTGCAAAACCACACGATATGCACGCAAATGGTGCTTTTGGCAGAACGCGCACGTGTATTTCTACCAAACGACGTGAAAAGCATGCCGATGCTGCTCTTTTAGCACCCGCACATGGATTTGTGCCAAAACGCGTTTTAAGCGTGCACATGCATCTTTTGGTAGACGCGGACGCAGTTTTCTGAAAAACCACACGATATGCATGCAAATGGTGCTTTTGGCAGAACGCGCACGTGGATTTCTACCAAACGACGTGAAAAGCATGCCGATGCTGCTCTTTTTAGCACCCGCACATGGATTTGTGCCAAAACGCCTTTTAAGCATGCACATGCACCTTTTGGTAGACGCGGACGCAGTTTTCTGCAAAACCACACGATATGCATGCAAATGGTGCTTTTGGCAGAACGCGCACGTGGATTTCTACCAAACGACGTGGAAAGCATGCCGATGCTGCTCTTTTTAGCACCCGCACATGTATTTGTGCCAAAACGCGTTTTAAGCATGCACATGCATCTTTTGGTAGACGCGGACGCAGTTTTCTGCAAAACCACACGATATGCATGCAAATGGTGCTTTTGGAAGAACGCGCACGTGGATTTCTACCAAACGACGTGAAAAGCATGCCGATGCTGCTTTTTTAAGCACCCGCACATGGATTTGTGCCAAAACGCGTTTTAAGCATGCACACGCATCGTTTGGTAGACGCGGACGCAGTTTTCTGCAAAACCACACGATATGCATGCAAATGGTGCTTTTGGCAGAACGCGCACGTGGATTTCTACCAAATGACGTGAAAAGCATGCCGATGCTGCTCTTTTTAGCACCCGCACATGGATTTGTGACAAAACGCGTTTAAAGCATGCACATGCATCTTTTCGTAGACGCGGACGCAGTTTTCTGCAAAACCACACGATATGTATGCAAATGGTGCTTTTGGCAGAACGCGCACGTGGATTTCTACCAAACGACGTGAAAAGCATGCCGATGCTGCTCTTTTTAGCACCCGCACATGTATTTGAGCCAAAACGCGTTTTAAGCATGCACATGCATCTTTTGGTAGACGCGGACGCAGTTTTCTGCAAAAACACACGATATGCATGCAAATGGTGCTTTCGGCAGAACGCGCACGTGGATTTCTACCAAACGACGTGAAAAGCATGCCGATGCTGCTCTTTTTAGCACCCGCACATGGATTTGCGCCAAAACGCGTTTTAAGCATGCACATGCATCTTTTGGTAGACGCGGACGCAGTTTTCTGCAAAAGCATACGATATGCATGCAAATGGTGCTTTTGGCAGAACGCGCACGTGGATTTCTACCAAACGACGTGAAAAGCATGCCGATGCTGCTCTTTTTAGCACCCGCACATTGATTTGTGCCAAAACGCGTTTTAAGCATGCACACGCATCTTTTGGTAGACGCGGGCGCAGTTTTCTGCCAAACCACACGATATGCATGCAAATGGTGCTTTTGGCAGAATGCGCATGCGGATTTCTACCAAACGACGTGAAAAGCATGCCGATGCTGCTCTTTTTAGCACCCGCACATGGATTTGTGCCAAAACGCGTTTTAAGCATGCACATGCATCTTTTGGTAGACGCGGACGCAGTTTTCTGAAAACCCACACGATATGCATGCAAATGGTGCTTTTGGCAGAACTCCCGCGTGGATTTCTACCAAACGACGTAAAAAGCATGCCGATGCTGCTCTTTTTAGCACCCGCACATGGATTTGTGCCAAAACGCGTTTTAAGCATGCACATGCATCTTTTGGTAGACGCGGACGCAGTTTTCTGCAAAACCACACGATATCCATGCAAATGGTGCTTTTGGCAGAACGCGCACGTGGATTTCTACCAAACGACGTGAAAAGCATGCCGATGCTGCTCTTTTTGGCACCCGCACATGGATTTGTGCCAAAACGCGTTTTAAGCAAACACATGCATCTTTTGGTAGACGCGGACGCAGTTTTCTGCAAAACCACACGATATGCATGCAAATGGTGCTTTTGGCAGAACGCGCACGTGGATTTCTACCAAACGACGTGAAAAGCATGCCGATGCTGCTCTTTTTAGCACCCGCACATGGATTTGTGCCAAAACGCGTTTTAAGCATGCACACGCATCTTTTGGTAGACGCGGACGCAGTTTTCTGCAAAACCACACGATATGCATGCAAATGGTGCTTTTGGCAGAACGCGCACGTGGATTTCTACCAAACGACGTGAAAAGCATGCCGATGCTGCTCTTTTTAGCACCCGCACATGGATTTGTGCCAAAACGCCTTTTAAGCATGCACATGCACCTTTTGGTAGACGCGGACGCAGTTTTCTGCAAAACCACACGATATGCATGCAAATGGTGCTTTTGGCAGAACGCGCACGTGGATTTCTACCAAACGACGTGAAAAGCATGCCGATGCTGCTCTTTTTAGCACCCGCACATGGATTTGTGCCAAAACGCGTTTTAAGCATGCACACGCATCTTTTGGTAGACGCGGGCGCAGTTTTCTGCCAAACCACACGATATGCATGCAAATGGTGCTTTTGGCAGAATGCGCATGCGGATTTCTACCAAACGACGTGAAAAGCATGCCGATGCTGCTCTTTTTAGCACCCGCACATGGATTTGTGCCAAAACGCGTTTTAAGCATGCACATGCATCTTTTGGTAGACGCGGACGCAGTTTTCTGAAAAACCACACGATATGCATGCAAATGGTGCTTTTGGCAGAACTCCCGCGTGGATTTCTACCAAACGACGTGAAAAGCATGCCTATGCTGCTCTTTTTAGCACCCGCACATGGATTTGTGCCAAAACGCGTTTTAAGCATGCACACACATCTTTTGGTAGACGCGGACGCAGTTTTCTGCAAAACCACACGATATCCATGCAAATGGTGCTTTTGGCAGAACGCGCACGTGGATTTCTACCAAACGACGTGAAAAGCATGCCGATGCTGCTCTTTTAAGCACCCGCACATGGATTTGTGCCGAAACGCGTTTTAAGCATGCACATGCATCTTTTGGTAGACGCGGACGCAGTTTTCTGCAAAACCACACGATATGCATGCAAATGGTGCTTTTGGCAGAACGCGCACGTGGATTTCTATCAAACGACGTGAAAAGCATGCCGATGCTGCTCTTTCTGGCACCCGCACAAGGATTTGTGCCAAAACGCGTGTTAAGCATGCACACGCATCTTTTGGTAGACGCGGACGCAGTTTTCTGCAAAACCACACGATATGCATGCAAATGGTGCTTTTGGCAGAACGCGCACGTGGATTTCTACCAAACGACGTGAAAAGCATGCCGATGCTGCTCTTTCTGGCACCCGCACAAGGATTTGTGCCAAAACGCGTGTTAAGCATGCACACGCATCTTTTGCTAGACGCGGATGCAGTTTTCTGCAAAACCACACGATATGCATGCAAATGGTGCTTTTGGCAGAACGCGCACGTGGATTTCTACCAAACGACGTGAAAAGCATGCCGATGCTGCTCTTTTTAGCACCCGCACATGGATTTGTGCCAAAACGCGTTTTAAGCATGCACATGCACCTTTTGGTAGACGCGGACGCAGTTTTCTACAAAAACACACGATATGCATGCAAATGGTGCTTTTGGCAGAACGCGCACGTGGATTGCTACGAAACGGCGTGAAAAGCATGCCGATGCTGCTTTTTTTAGCACCCGCACATGGATTTGTGCCAAAACGCGTTTTAAGCATGCACACGCATCTTTTGGTATACGCGGACGCAGTTTTCTGCAAAACCACACGATATGTATGCAAATGGTGCTTTTGGCAGAACGCGCACGTGGATTTCTACCAAACGACGTGAAAAGCATGCCGATGCTGCTCTTTTTAGCACCCGCACATGTATTTGTGCCAAAACGCGTTTTAAGCATGCACATGCATCTTTTGGTAGACGCGGACGCAGTTTTCTGGAAAACCAAACGATATGCATGCAAATGGTGCTTTTGGCAGAACGCGCACGTGGATTTCGACCAAACGACGTAAAAAGCATGCCGATGCTGCTCTTTTTAGCACCCGCACATGGATTTGTGCCAAAACGCGTTTTAAGCATGCACATGCATCTTTTGGTAGACGCGGACGCAGTTTTCTGCAAAACCACACGATATCCATGCAAATGGTGCTTTTGGCAGAACGCGCACGTGGATTTCTACCAAACGACGTGAAAAGCATGCCGATGCTGCTCTTTTTGGCACCCGCACATGGATTTGTGCCAAAACGCGTTTTAAGCAAACACATGCATCTTTTGGTAGACGCGGACGCAGTTTTCTGCAAAACCACACGATATGCATGCAAATGGTGCTTTTGGCAGAACGCGCACGTGGATTTCTACCAAACGACGTGAAAAGCATGCCGATGCTGCTCTTTTTAGCACCCGCACATGGATTTGTGCCAAAACGCGTTTTAAGCATGCACACGCATCTTTTGGTAGACGCGGACGCAGTTTTCTGCAAAACCACACGATATGCATGCAAATGGTGCTTTTGGCAGAACGCGCACGTGGATTTCTACCAAACGACGTGAAAAGCATGCCGATGCTGCTCTTTTTAGCACCCGCACATGGATTTGTGCCAAAACGCCTTTTAAGCATGCACATGCACCTTTTGGTAGACGCGGACGCAGTTTTCTGCAAAACCACACGATATGCATGCAAATGGTGCTTTTGGCAGAACGCGCACGTGGATTTCTACCAAACGACGTGAAAAGCATGCCGATGCTGCTCTTTTTAGCACCCGCACATGGATTTGTGCCAAAACGCGTTTTAAGCATGCACATGCATCTTTTGGTAGACGCGGACGCAGTTTTCTGCAAAACCACACGATATGCATGCAAATGGTGCTTTTGGAAGAACGCGCACGTGGATTTCTACCAAACGACGTGAAAAGCATGCCGATGCTGCTTTTTTTAGCACCCGCACATGGATTTGTGCCAAAACGCGTTTTAAGCATGCACACGCATCTTTTGGTAGACGCGGACGCAGTTTTCTGCAAAACCGCACGATATGCATGCGAATGGTGCTTTTGGCAGAACGCGCACGTGGATTTCTACCAAACGACGTGAAAAGCATGCCGATGCTGCTCTTTTTAGCACCCGCTCATGGATATGTGCCAAAACGCGTTTTAGGCATGCACATGCATCTTTTGGTAGACGCGGACGCAGTTTTCTGAAAAACCACACGATATGCATGCAAATGGTGCTTTTGGCAGAACGCGCACGTGGATTTCTACCAAACGACGTGAAAAGCATGCCGATGCTGCTCTTTTTAGCACCCGCACATGGATTTGTGCCAAAACGCGTGTTAAGCATGCACACGCATCTTTTGGTAGACGCGGACGCAGTTTTCTGCAAAACCACACGATATGCATGCAAATGGTGCTTTTGGCAGAACGCGCACGTGTATTTCTACCAAACGACGTGAAAAGCATGCCGATGCTGCTCTTTTTAGCACCCGCACATGGATTTGTGCCAAAACGCGTTTTAAGCATGCACATGCATCTTTTGGTAGACGCGGACGCAGTTTTCTGAAAAACCACACGATATGCATGCAAATGGTGCTTTTGGCAGAACGCGCACGTGGATTTCTACCAAACGACGTGAAAAGCATGCCGATGCTGCTCTTTTTAGCACCCGCACATGGATTTGTGCCAAAACTCCTTTTAAGCATGCACATGCACCTTTTGTTAGACGCGGACGCAGTTTTCTGCAAAACCACACGATATGCATGCAAATGGTGCTTTTGGCAGAACGCGCACGTGGATTTCTACCAAACGACGTGAAAAGCATGCCGATGCTGCTTTTTTTAGCACCCGCACATGGATTTGTGCCAAAACGCGTTTTAAGCATGCACATGCATCTTTTGGTAGACGCGGACGCAGTTTTCTGCAAAACCACACGATATGCATGCAATTGGTGCTTTTGGAAGAACGCGCACGTGGATTTCTACCAAACGACGTGAAAAGCATGCCGATGCTGCTTTTTTTAGCACCCGCACATGGATTTGTGCCAAAACGCGTTTTAAGCATGCACACGCATCTTTTGGTAGACGCGGGCGCAGTTTTCTGCCAAACCACACGATATGCATGCAAATGGTGCTTTTGGCAGAATGCGCATGCGGATTTCTACCAAACGACGTGAAAAGCATGCCGATGCTGCTCTTTTTAGCACCCGCACATGGATTTGTGCCAAAACGCGTTTTAAGCATGCACATGCATCTTTTGGTAGACGCGGACGCAGTTTTCTGAAAAACCACACGATATGCATGCAAATGGTGCTTTTGGCAGAACTCCCGCGTGGATTTCTACCAAACGACGTGAAAAGCATGCCTATGCTGCTCTTTTTAGCACCCGCACATGGATTTGTGCCAAAACGCGTTTTAAGCATGCACACACATCTTTTGGTAGACGCGGACGCAGTTTTCTGCAAAACCACACGATATCCATGCAAATGGTGCTTTTGGCAGAACGCGCACGTGGATTTCTACCAAACGACGTGAAAAGCATGCCGATGCTGCTCTTTTAAGCACCCGCACATGGATTTGTGCCGAAACGCGTTTTAAGCATGCACATGCATCTTTTGGTAGACGCGGACGCAGTTTTCTGCAAAACCACACGATATGCATGCAAATGGTGCTTTTGGCAGAACGCGCACGTGGATTTCTATCAAACGACGTGAAAAGCATGCCGATGCTGCTCTTTCTGGCACCCGCACAAGGATTTGTGCCAAAACGCGTGTTAAGCATGCACACGCATCTTTTGGTAGACGCGGACGCAGTTTTCTGCAAAACCACACGATATGCATGCAAATGGTGCTTTTGGCAGAACGCGCACGTGGATTTCTACCAAACGACGTGAAAAGCATGCCGATGCTGCTCTTTCTGGCACCCGCACAAGGATTTGTGCCAAAACGCGTGTTAAGCATGCACACGCATCTTTTGCTAGACGCGGATGCAGTTTTCTGCAAAACCACACGATATGCATGCAAATGGTGCTTTTGGCAGAACGCGCACGTGGATTTCTACCAAACGACGTGAAAAGCATGCCGATGCTGCTCTTTTTAGCACCCGCACATGGATTTGTGCCAAAACGCGTTTTAAGCATGCACATGCACCTTTTGGTAGACGCGGACGCAGTTTTCTACAAAAACACACGATATGCATGCAAATGGTGCTTTTGGCAGAACGCGCACGTGGATTGCTACGAAACGGCGTGAAAAGCATGCCGATGCTGCTTTTTTTAGCACCCGCACATGGATTTGTGCCAAAACGCGTTTTAAGCATGCACACGCATCTTTTGGTATACGCGGACGCAGTTTTCTGCAAAACCACACGATATGTATGCAAATGGTGCTTTTGGCAGAACGCGCACGTGGATTTCTACCAAACGACGTGAAAAGCATGCCGATGCTGCTCTTTTTAGCACCCGCACATGTATTTGTGCCAAAACGCGTTTTAAGCATGCACATGCATCTTTTGGTAGACGCGGACGCAGTTTTCTGGAAAACCAAACGATATGCATGCAAATGGTGCTTTTGGCAGAACGCGCACGTGGATTTCGACCAAACGACGTAAAAAGCATGCCGATGCTGCTCTTTTTAGCACCCGCACATGGATTTGTGCCAAAACGCGTTTTAAGCATGCACATGCATCTTTTGGTAGACGCGGACGCAGTTTTCTGCAAAACCACACGATATCCATGCAAATGGTGCTTTTGGCAGAACGCGCACGTGGATTTCTACCAAACGACGTGAAAAGCATGCCGATGCTGCTCTTTTTGGCACCCGCACATGGATTTGTGCCAAAACGCGTTTTAAGCAAACACATGCATCTTTTGGTAGACGCGGACGCAGTTTTCTGCAAAACCACACGATATGCATGCAAATGGTGCTTTTGGCAGAACGCGCACGTGGATTTCTACCAAACGACGTGAAAAGCATGCCGATGCTGCTCTTTTTAGCACCCGCACATGGATTTGTGCCAAAACGCGTTTTAAGCATGCACACGCATCTTTTGGTAGACGCGGACGCAGTTTTCTGCAAAACCACACGATATGCATGCAAATGGTGCTTTTGGCAGAACGCGCACGTGGATTTCTACCAAACGACGTGAAAAGCATGCCGATGCTGCTCTTTTTAGCACCCGCACATGGATTTGTGCCAAAACGCCTTTTAAGCATGCACATGCACCTTTTGGTAGACGCGGACGCAGTTTTCTGCAAAACCACACGATATGCATGCAAATGGTGCTTTTGGCAGAACGCGCACGTGGATTTCTACCAAACGACGTGAAAAGCATGCCGATGCTGCTCTTTTTAGCACCCGCACATGGATTTGTGCCAAAACGCGTTTTAAGCATGCACATGCATCTTTTGGTAGACGCGGACGCAGTTTTCTGCAAAACCACACGATATGCATGCAAATGGTGCTTTTGGAAGAACGCGCACGTGGATTTCTACCAAACGACGTGAAAAGCATGCCGATGCTGCTTTTTTTAGCACCCGCACATGGATTTGTGCCAAAACGCGTTTTAAGCATGCACACGCATCTTTTGGTAGACGCGGACGCAGTTTTCTGCAAAACCGCACGATATGCATGCGAATGGTGCTTTTGGCAGAACGCGCACGTGGATTTCTACCAAACGACGTGAAAAGCATGCCGATGCTGCTCTTTTTAGCACCCGCTCATGGATATGTGCCAAAACGCGTTTTAGGCATGCACATGCATCTTTTGGTAGACGCGGACGCAGTTTTCTGAAAAACCACACGATATGCATGCAAATGGTGCTTTTGGCAGAACGCGCACGTGGATTTCTACCAAACGACGTGAAAAGCATGCCGATGCTGCTCTTTTTAGCACCCGCACATGGATTTGTGCCAAAACGCGTGTTAAGCATGCACACGCATCTTTTGGTAGACGCGGACGCAGTTTTCTGCAAAACCACACGATATGCATGCAAATGGTGCTTTTGGCAGAACGCGCACGTGTATTTCTACCAAACGACGTGAAAAGCATGCCGATGCTGCTCTTTTTAGCACCCGCACATGGATTTGTGCCAAAACGCGTTTTAAGCATGCACATGCATCTTTTGGTAGACGCGGACGCAGTTTTCTGAAAAACCACACGATATGCATGCAAATGGTGCTTTTGGCAGAACGCGCACGTGGATTTCTACCAAACGACGTGAAAAGCATGCCGATGCTGCTCTTTTTAGCACCCGCACATGGATTTGTGCCAAAACTCCTTTTAAGCATGCACATGCACCTTTTGTTAGACGCGGACGCAGTTTTCTGCAAAACCACACGATATGCATGCAAATGGTGCTTTTGGCAGAACGCGCACGTGGATTTCTACCAAACGACGTGAAAAGCATGCCGATGCTGCTTTTTTTAGCACCCGCACATGGATTTGTGCCAAAACGCGTTTTAAGCATGCACATGCATCTTTTGGTAGACGCGGACGCAGTTTTCTGCAAAACCACACGATATGCATGCAATTGGTGCTTTTGGAAGAACGCGCACGTGGATTTCTACCAAACGACGTGAAAAGCATGCCGATGCTGCTTTTTTTAGCACCCGCACATGGAGTTGTGCCAAAACGCGTTTTAAGCATGCACACGCATCTTTTGGTAGACGCGGACGCAGTTTTCTGCAAAACCACACGATATGCATGCAAATGGTGCTTTTGGCAGAACGCGCACGTGGATTTCTACCAAATGACGTGAAAAGCATGCCGATGCTGCTCTTTTTAGCACCCGCACATGGATTTGTGACAAAACGCGTTTAAAGCATGCACATGCATTTTTTGGTAGACGCGGACGCAGTTTTCTGCAAAACCACACGATATGTATGCAAATGGTGCTTTTGGCAGAACGCGCACGTGGATTTCTACCAAACGACGTGAAAAGCATGCCGATGCTGCTCTTTTTAGCACCCGCACATGTATTTGTGCCAAAACGCGTTTTAAGCATGCACATGCATCTTTTGGTAGACGCGGACGCAGTTTTCTGAAAAACCAAACGATATGCATGCAAATGGTGCTTTTGGCAGAACGCGCACGTGGATTTCTACCAAACGACGTGAAAAGCATGCCGATGCTGCTCTTTTTAGCACCCGCACATGGATTTGTGCCAAAACGCGTTTTAAGCATGCACATGCATCTTTTGGTAGACGCGGACACAGTTTTCTGCAAAACCACACGATATGCATGCAATTGGTGCTTTTGGAAGAACGCGCACGTGGATTTCTACCAAACGACGTGAAAAGCATGCCGATGCTGCTTTTTTTAGCACCCGCACATGGAGTTGTGCCAAAACGCGTTTTATGCATGCACACGCATCTTTTGGTAGACGCGGACGCAGTTTTCTGCAAAACCACACGATATGCATGCAAATGGTGCTTTTGGCAGAACGCGCACGTGGATTTCTACCAAATGACGTGAAAAGCATGCCGATGCTGCTCTTTTTAGCACCCGCACATGGATTTGTGACAAAACGCGTTTAAAGCATGCACATGCATCTTTTGGTAGACGCGGACGCAGTTTTCTGCAAAACCACACGATATGCATGCAAATGGTGCTTTTGGAAGAACGCGCACGTGGATTTCTACCAAACGACGTGAAAAGCATGCCGATGCTGCTTTTTTTAGCACCCGCACATGGATTTGTGCCAAAACGCGTTTTAAGCATGCACACGCATCTATTGGTAGACGCGGACGCAGTTTTCTGCAAAACCGCACGATATGCATGCGAATGGTGCTTTTGGCAGAACGCGCACGTGGATTTCTACCAAACGACGTGAAAAGCATGCCGATGCTGCTCTTTTTAGCACCCGCTCATGGATATGTGCCAAAACGCGTTTTAGGCATGCACATGCATCTTTTGGTAGACGCGGACGCAGTTTTCTGAAAAACCACACGATATGCATGCAAATGGTGCTTTTGGCAGAACGCGCACGTGGATTTCTACCAAACGACGTGAAAAGCATGCCGATGCTGCTCTTTTTAGCACCCGCACATGGATTTGTGCCAAAACGCGTGTTAAGCATGCACACGCATCTTTTGGTAGACGCGGACGCAGTTTTCTGCAAAACCACACGATATGCATGCAAATGGTGCTTTTGGCAGAACGCGCACGTGTATTTCTACCAAACGACGTGAAAAGCATGCCGATGCTGCTCTTTTTAGCACCCGCACAGGGATTTGTGCCAAAACGCGTTTTAAGCATGCACATGCATCTTTTGGTAGACGCGGACGCAGTTTTCTGAAAAACCACACGATATGCATGCAAATGGTGCTTTTGGCAGAACGCGCACGTGGATTTCTACCAAACGACGTGAAAAGCATGCCGATGCTGCTCTTTTTAGCACCCGCACATGGATTTGTGCCAAAACGCCTTTTAAGCATGCACATGCACCTTTTGGTAGACGCGGACGCAGTTTTCTGCAAAACCACACGATATGCATGCAAATGGTGCTTTTGGCAGAACGCCCACGTGGATTTCTACCAAACGACGTGAAAAGCATGCCGATGCTGCTCTTTTTAGCACCCGCACATGGATTTGTGCCAAAACGCGTTTTAAGCATGCACATGCATCTTGTGGTAGACGCGGACGCAGTTTTCTGCAAAACCACACGATATGCATGCAATTGGTGCTTTTGGAAGAACGCGCACGTGGATTTCTACCAAACGACGTGAAAAGCATGGCGATGCTGCTTTTTTTAGCACCCGCACATGGAGTTGTGCCAAAACGCGTTTTAAGCATGCACACGCATCTTTTGGTAGACGCGGACGCAGTTTTCCGCAAAACCACACGATATGCATGCAAATGGTGCTTTTGGCAGAACGCGCACGTGGATTTCTACCAAATGACGTGAAAAGCATGCCGATGCTGCTCTTTTTAGCACCCGCACATGGATTTGTGACAAAACGCGTTTAAAGCATGCACATGCATCTTTTGGTAGACGCGGACGCAGTTTTCTGCAAAACCACACGATATGTATGCAAATGGTGCTTTTGGCAGAACGCGCACGTGGATTTCTACCAAACGACGTGAAAAGCATGCCGATGCTGCTCTTTTTAGCACCCGCACATGTATTTGTGCCAAAACGCGTTTTAAGCATGCACATGCATCTTTTGGTAGACGCGGACGCAGTTTTCTGAAAAACCAAACGATATGCATGCAAATGGTGCTTTTGGCAGAACGCGCACGTGGATTTCGACCAAACGACGTGAAAAGCATGCCGATGCTGCTCTTTTTTAGCACCCGCACATGGATTTGTGCCAAAACGCGTTTTAAGCATGCACATGCATCTTTTGGTAGACGCGGACGCAGTTTTCTGCAAAACCACACGATATCCATGCAAATGGTGCTTTTGGCGGAACGCGCACGTGGATTTCTACCAAACGACGTGAAAAGCATGCCGATGCTGCTCTTTTTGGCACCCGCACATGGATTTGTGCCAAAACGCGTTTTAAGCAAACACATGCATCTTTTGGTAGACGCGGACGCAGTTTTCTGCAAAACCACACGATATGCATGCAATTGGTGCTTTTGGCAGAACGCGCACGTGGATTTCTACCAAACGACGTGAAAAGCATGCCGATGCTGCTCTTTTTAGCACCCGCACATGGATTTGTGCCAAAACGCGTTTTAAGCATGCACATGCATCTTTTGGTAGACGCGGACGCAGTTTTCTGCAAAACCACACGATATGCATGCAAATGGTGCTTTTGGCAGAACGCGCACGTGGATTTCTACCAAACGACGTGAAAAGCATGCCGATGCTGCTCTTTTTAGCACCCGCACAAGGATTTGTGCCAAAACGCGTGTTAAGCATGCACACGCATCTTTTGGTAGACGCGGACGCAGTTTTCTGCAAAACCACACGATATGCATGCAAATGGTGCTTTTGGCAGAACGCGCACGTGGATTTCTACCAAACGACGTGAAAAGCATGCCGATGCTGCTCTTTTTAGCACCCGCACATGGATTTGTGCCAAAACGCGTTTTAAGCATGCACATGCATCTTTTGGTAGACGCGGACGCAGTTTTCTGCAAAACCACACGATATGCATGCAAATGGTGCTTTTGGCAGTACGCGCACGCGGATTTCTACCAAACGACGTGAAAAGCATGCCGATGCTGCTCTTTTTAGCACCCGCACATGGATTTGCGCCAAAACGCGTTTTAAGCATGCACATGCATCTTTTGGTAGACGCGGATGCAGTTTTCTGCAAAAGCACACGATATGCATGCAAATGGTGCTTTTGGCAGAACGCGCACGTGGATTTCTACCAAACGACGTGAAAAGCATACCGATGCTGCTCTGTTTAGCACCCGCACATGGATTTGTGCCAAAACGCGTTTTAACCATGCACATGCACCTTTTGGTAGACGCGGACGCAGTTTTCTGCAAAACCACACGATATGCATGCAAATGGTGCTTTTGGCAGAACGCGCACGTGGATTTCTACCAAACGACGTGAAAAGCATGCCGATGCTGCTCTTTTTAGCACCCGCACATGGATTTGTGCCAAAACGCGTTTAAAGCATGCACACGCATCTTTTGGTAGACGCGGACGCAGTTTTCTGCAAAACCACACGATGTGCATGCAAATGGTGCTTTTGGCAGAACGCGCACGTGGATTTCTACCAAACGACGTGAAATGCATGCCGATGCGGCTCTTTTTAGCACACGCACATGGATTTGTGCCAAAACGCGTGTTAAGCATGCACACGCATCTTTTGGTAGACGCGGACACAGTTTTCTGCAAAACCACACGATATGCATGCAAATGGTGCTTTTGGCAGAACGCGCACGTGTATTTCTACCAAACGACGTGAAAAGCATGCCGATGCTGCTCTTTTTAGCACCCGCACATGGATTTGTGCCAAAACGCGTTTTAAGCATGCACATGCATCTTTTGGTAGAAGCGGACGCAGTTTTCTGAAAAACCACACGATATGCATGCAAATGGTGCTTTTGGCAGAACGCGCACGTGGATTTCTAGCAACCGACGTGAAAAGCATGCCGATGCTGCTCTTTTTAGCACCCGCACATGGATTTGTGCCAAAACGCGTTTTAAGCATGCACATGCACCTTTTGGTAGACGCGGACGCAGTTTTCTGCAAAACCACACGATATGCATGCAAATGGTGCTTTTGGCAGAACGCGCACGTGTATTTCTACCAAACGACGTGAAAAGCATGCCGATGCTGCTCTTTTTAGCACCCGCACATGAATTTGTGCCAAAACGCGTTTTAAGCATGCACATGCATCTTTTGGTAGACGCGGACGCAGTTTTCTGCAAAACCACACGATATGCATGCAAATGGTGCTTTTGGCAGAACGCGCACGTGGATTTCCACCAAACGACGTGAAAAGCATGCCGATGCTGCTCTTTTTAGCACCCGCACATGAATTTGTGCCAAAACGCGTTTTAAGCATGCACATGCATCTTTTGGTAGACGCGGACGCAGTTTTCTGCAAAACCACACGATATGCATGCAAATGGTGCTTTTGGCAGAACGCGCACGTGGATTTCCACCAAACGACGTGAAAAGCATGCCGATGCTGCTCTTTTTAGTACCCGCACATGGATTTGTGACAAAACGCGTTTTAAGCATGCTCATGCATCTTTTGGTAGACGCGGACGCAGTTTTCTGAAAAACCACACGATATGCATGCAAATGGTGCTTTTGGCAGAACGCGCGCGTAGATTTCTACCAAACGACGTGAAAAGCATGCCGATGCTGCTCTTTTTAGCAACCGCACATGGATTTGTGCCAAAACGCGTTTTAAGCATGCACACGTATCTTTTGGTAGACGCGGACGCAGTTTTCTGCAAAACCACACGATATGCATGCAAATGGTGCTTTTGGCAGAACGCGCACGTGGATTTCTACCAAACGACGTGAAAAGCATGCCGATGCTGCTCTTTTTAGCACCCGCACATGGATTTGTGCCAAAACGCGTTTTAAGCATGCACATGCATCTTTTCGTAGACGCGCACGCAGTTTTCTGCAAAACCACACGATATGCATGCAAATGGTGCTTTTGGCAGAACGCGCACGTGGATTTCTACCAAACGACGTGAAAAGCATGCCGATGCTG
Source organism: Dermacentor variabilis (assembly GCF_050947875.1). Classification (NCBI taxonomy): domain Eukaryota; kingdom Metazoa; phylum Arthropoda; class Arachnida; order Ixodida; family Ixodidae; genus Dermacentor; species Dermacentor variabilis. Next base: position 64,469 of record NW_027460356.1, read on the forward strand.
CTCTTTTTAGCACCCGCACATGGATTTGTGCCAAAACGCGTTTTAGGCATGCACATGCATCTTTTGGTAGACGCGGACGCAGTTTTCTGCAAAACCACACGATATGCATGCAAATGGTGCTTTTGGCAGAACGCGCACGTGGATTTCTACCAAACGACGTGAAAAGCATGCCGATGCTGCTCTTTTTAGCACCCGCACATGGATTTGTGCCAAAACGCGTTTTAAGCATGCACATGCATCTTTTGGTAGACGCGGACGCAGTTTTCTGCAAAACCACACGATATGCATGCAAATGGTGCTTTTGGCAGAACGCGCACGTGGATTTCTACCAAACGACGTGAAAAGCATGCCGATGCTGCTCTTTTTAGCACCCGCACATGGATTTGCGCCAAAACGCGTTTTAAGCATGCACATGCATCTTTTGGTAGACGCGGATGCAGTTTTCTGCAAAAGCACACGATATGCATGCAAATGGTGCTTTTGGCAGAACGCGCACGTGGATTTCTACCAAACGACGTGAAAAGCATGCCGATGCTGCTCTTTTTAGCACCCGCACATGGATTTGTGCCAAAACGCGTTTTAAGCATGCACATGCACCTTTTGGTAGACGCGGACGCAGTTTTCTGCAAAACCACACGATATGCATGCAAATGGTGCTTTTGGCAGAACGCGCACGTGGATTTCTACCAAACGACGTGAAAAGCATGCCGATGCTGCTCTTTTTAGCACCCGCACATGGATTTGTGCCAAAACGCGTTTTAAGCATGCACATGCATCTTTTGGTAGACGCGGATGCAGTTTTCTGCAAAACCACACGATATGCATGCAAATGGTGCTTTTGGCAGAACGCGCACGTGGATTTCTACCAAACGACGTGAAAAGCATGCCGATGCTGCTCTTTTTTGCACCCGCACATGGATTTGTGCCAAAACGCGTTTTAAGCATGCACACGCATCTTTTGGTAGACGCGGACGCAGTTTTCTGCAAAACCACACGATATGCATGCAAATGGTGCTTTTGGCAGAACGCGCACGTGCATTTCTACCAAACGACGTGAAATGCATGCCGATGCGGCTCTTTTTAGCACCCGCACATGGATTTGTGCCAAAACGCCTGTTAAGCATGCACACGCATCTTTTGGTAGACGCGGACACAGTTTTCTGCAAAACCACACGATATGCATGCAAATGGTGCTTTTGGCAGAACGCGCACGTGTATTTCTACCAAACGACGTGAAAAGCATGCCGATGCTGCTCTTTTTAGCACCCGCACATGGATTTGTGCCAAAACGCGTTTTAAGCATGCACATGCATCTTTTGGTAGACGCGGACGCAGTTTTCTGCAAAACCACACGATATGCATGCAAATGGTGCTTTTGGCAGAACGCGCACGTGGATTTCTACCAAACGACGTGAAAAGCATGCCGATGCTGCTCTTTTTAGTACCCGCACATGGATTTGTGCCAAAACGCGTTTTAAGCATGCACACGCATCTTTTGGTAGACACGGACGCAGTTTTCTGCAAAACCACACGATATGCATCCAAATGGTGCTTTTGGCAGAACGCGCACGTGGATTTCTACCAAAGACGTGAAAATCATGCCGATGCTGCTGTTTTTAGCGCCCGCACATGGATTTGTGACAAAACGCGTTTTAAGCATGCACATGCATCTTTTGGTAGACGCGGACGCAGTTTTCTGAAAAACCACACGATATGCATGCAAATGGTGCTTTTGGCAGAACGCGCGCGTGGATTTCTACCAAACGACGTGAAAAGCATGCCGATGCAATCTTTTTAGCAACCGCACATGGATTTGTGCCAAAACGCGTTTTAAGCATGCACATGCATCTTTTGGTAGACGCGGACGCAGTTTTCTGCAAAACCACACGATATGCATGCAAATGGTGCTTTTGGCAGAACGCGCACGTGGATTTCTACCAAACGACGTGAAAAGCATGCCGATGCTGCTCTTTTTAGTACCCGCACATGGATTTGTGCCAAAGCGCGTTTTAAGCATGCACACGCATCTTTTGGTAGACGCGGACACAGTTTTCTGCAAAACCACACGATATGCATGCAAATGGTGCTTTTGGCAGAACGCGCACGTGGATTTCTACCAAAGACGTGAAAATCATGCCGATGCTGCTGTTTTTAGCACCCGCACATGGATTTGTGACAAAACGCGTTTTAAGCATGCACATGCATCTTTTGGTAGACGCGGACGCAGTTTTCTGAAAAACCACACGATATGCATGCAAATGGTGCTTTTGGCAGAACGCGCGCGTGGATTTCTACCAAACGACGTGAAAAGCATGCCGATGCTGCTCTTTTTAGCAACCGCACATGGATTTGTGCCAAAACGCGTTTTAAGCATGCACACGTATCTTTTGGTAGACGCGGACGCAGTTTTCTGCAAAACCACACGATATGCATGCAAATGGTGCTTTTGGCAGAACGCGCACGTGGATTTCTACCAAACGACGTGAAAAGCATGCCGATGCTGCTCTTTTCAGCACCCGCACATGAATTTGCGCCAAAACGCGTTTTAAGCATGCACATGCATCTTTTGGTAGACGCGGATGCAGTTTTCTGCAAAAGCACACGATATGCATGCAAATGGTGCTTTTGGCAGAACGCGCACGTGGATTTCTACCAAACGACGTGAAAAGCATACCGATGCTGCTCTGTTTAGCACCCGCACATGGATTTGTGCCAAAACGCGTTTTAAGCATGCACATGCACCTTTTGGTAGACGCGGACGCAGTTTTCTGCAAAACCACACGATATGCATGCAAATGGTGCTTTTGGCAGAACGCGCACGTGGATTTCTACCAAACGACCTGAAAAGCATGCCGATGCTGCTCTTTTTAGCACCCGCACATGAATTTGTGCCGAAACGCGTTTTAAGCATGCACATGCATCTTTTGGTAGACGCGGATGCAGTTTTCTGCAAAACCACACGATATGCATGCAAATGGTGCTTTTGGCAGAACGCGCACGTGGATTTCTACCAAACGACGTGAAATGCATGCCGATGCGGCTCTTTTTAGCACCCGCACATGGATTTGTGCCAAAACGCGTGTTAAGCATGCACACGCATCTTTTGGTAGACGCGGACGCAGTTTTCTGCAAAACCACACGATATGCATGCAAATGGTGCTTTTGGCAGAACGCGCACGTGGATTTCTACCAAACGACGTGAAAAGCATGCCGATGCTGCTCTTTTTAGCACCCGCACATGGATTTGCGCCAAAACGCGTTTTAAGCATGCACATGCATCTTTTGGTAGACGCGGATGCAGTTTTCTGCAAAAGCACACGATATGCATGCAAATGGTGCTTTTGGCAGAACGCGCACGTGGATTTCTACCAAACGACGTGAAAAGCATACCGATGCTGCTCTGTTTAGCACCCGCACATGAATTTGTGCCGAAACGCGTTTTAAGCATGCACATGCATCTTTTGGTAGACGCGGATGCAGTTTTCTGCAAAACGACGCGATATGCATGCAAATGGTGCTTTTGGCAGAACGCGCACGTGGATTTCTACCAAACGACGTGAAAAGCATGCCGATGCTGCTCTTTTTAGCACCCGCACATGGATTTGTGCCAAAACGCGTTTTAAGCATGCACACGCATCTTTTGGTAGACGCGGACGCAGTTTTCTGCAAAACCACACGATATGCATGCAAATGGTGCTTTTGGCAGAACGCGCACGTGGATTTCTACCAAACGACGTGAAATGCATGCCGATGCGGCTCTTTTTAGCACCCGCACATGGATTTGTGCCAAAACGCGTGTTAAGCATGCACACGCATCTTTTGGTAGACGCGGACACAGTTTTCTGCAAAACCACACGATATGCATGCAAATGGTGCTTTTGGCAGAACGCGCACGTGTATTTCTACCAAACGACGTGAAAAGCATGCCGATGCTGCTCTTTTTAGCACCCGCACATGGATTTGTGCCAAAACGCGTGTTAAGCATGCACACGCATCTTTTGGTAGACGCGGACGCAGTTTTCTGCAAAACCACACGATATGCATGCAAATGGTGCTTTTGGCAGAACGCGCACGTGGATTTCTACCAAACGACGTGAAAAGCATGCCGATGCTGCTCTTTTTAGCACCCGCACATGAATTTGTGCCGAAACGCGTTTTAAGCATGCACATGCATCTTTTGGTAGACGCGGATGCAGTTTTCTGCAAAACCACACGATATGCATGCAAATGGTGCTTTTGGCAGAACGCGCACGTGGATTTCTACCAAACGACGTGAAAAGCATGCCGATGCTGCTCTTTTTAGCACCCGCACATGGATTTGTGCCAAAACGCGTTTTAAGCATGCTCACGCATCTTTTGGTAGACGCGGACGCAGTTTTCTGCAAAACCACACGATATGCATGCAAATGGTGCTTTTGGCAGAACGCGCACGTGGATTTCTACCAAACGACGTGAAATGCATGCCGATGCGGCTCTTTTTAGCACCCGCACATGGATTTGTGCCAAAACGCGTGTTAAGCATGCACACGCATCTTTTGGTAGACGCGGACACAGTTTTCTGCAAAACCACACGATATGCATGCAAATGGTGCTTTTGGCAGAACGCGCACGTGTATTTCTACCAAACGACGTGAAAAGCATGCCGATGCTGCTCTTTTTAGCACCCGCACATGGATTTGTGCCAAAACGCGTTTTAAGCATGCACATGCATCTTTTGGTAGAAGCGGACGCAGTTTTCTGAAAAACCACACGATATGCATGCAAATGGTGCTTTTGGCAGAACGCGCACGTGGATTTCTACCAAACGACGTGAAAAGCATGCCGATGCTGCTCTTTTTAGCACCCGCACATGGATTTGTGCCAAAACGCGTTTTAAGCATGCACATGCATCTTTTGGTAGACGCGGACGCAGTTTTCTGCAAAACCACACGATATGCATGCAAATGGTGCTTTTGGCAGAACGCGCACGTGGATTTCTACCAAACGACGTGAAAAGCATGCCGATGCTGCTCTTTTTAGTACCCGCACATGGATTTGTGCCAAAACGCGTTTTAAGCATGCACACGCATCTTTTGGTAGACGCGGACGCAGTTTTCTGCAAAACCACACGATATGCATGCAAATGGTGCTTTTGGCAGAACGCGCACGTGGATTTCTACCAAACGACGTGAAAAGCATGCCGATGCTGCTCTTTTTAGCACCCGCACATGGATTTGTGCCAAAACGCGTTTTAAGCATGCACATGCACCTTTTGGTAGACGCGGACGCAGTTTTCTGCAAAACCACACGATATGCATGCAAATGGCGCTTTTGGCAGAACGCCCACGTGGATTTCTACCAAACGACGTGAAAAGCATGCCGATGCTTCTCTTTTTAGCACCCGCACATGGAGTTGTGCCAAAACGCGTTTTAAGCATGCACATGCATCTTTTGGTAGACGCGGACGCAGTTTTCTGCAAAACCGCACGATATGCATGCAAATGGTGCTTTTGGAAGAACGCGCACGTGGATTTCTACCAAACGACGTGAAAAGCATGCCGATGCTGCTCTTTTTAGCACCCGCACATGGATTTGTGCCAAAACGCGTGTTAAGCATGCACACGCATCTTTTGGAAGACGCGGATGCCGTTTTCTGCAAAACCACACGATATGCATGCAAATGGTGCTTTTGGCAGAACGCGCACGTGGATTTCTACCAAACGACGTGAAAAGCATGCCGATGCTGCTCTTTTTAGCACCCGCACATGGATTTGTGCCAAAACGCGTGTTAAGCATGCACACGCATCTTTTGGTAGACGCGGATGCAGTTTTCTGCAAAACCACACGATATGCATGCAAATGGTGCTTTTGGCAGAACGCGCACGTGGATTTTCACCAAACGACGTGAAAAGCATGCCGATGCTGCTCTTTTTAGCACCCGCACATGGATTTGTGCCAAAACGCGTTTTAAGCATGCACACGCATCTTTTGGTAGACGCGGACGCAGTTTTCTGCAAAACCACACGATATGCATGCAAATGGTGCTTTTGGCAGAACGCGCACGTGGATTTCTACCAAACGACGTGAAATGCATGCCGATGCGGCTCTTTTTAGCACCCGCACAAGGATTTGTGCCAAAACGCGTGTTAAGCATGCACACGCATCTTTTGGTAGACGCGGATGCAGTTTTCTGCAAAACCACACGATATGCATGCAAATGGTGCTTTTGGCAGAACGCGCACGTGGATTTCTACCAAACGACGTGAAATGCATGCCGATGCTGCTCTTTTTAGCACCCGCACATGGATTTGTGCCAAAACGCGTTTTAAGCATGCACATGCATCTTTTGGTAGACGCGGACGCAGTTTTCTGCAAAACCACACGATATGCATGCAAATGGTGCTTTTGGCAGAACGCGCACGTGGATTTCTACCAAACGACGTGAAAAGCATGCCGATGCTGCTCTTTTTAGTACCCGCACATGGATTTGTGCCAAAACGCGTTTTAAGCATGCACACGCATCTTTTGGTAGACGCGGACGCAGTTTTCTGCAAAACCACACGATATGCATGCAAATGGTGCTTTTGGCAGAACGCGCACGTGGATTTCTACCAAACGACGTGAAAAGCATGCCGATGCTGCTCTTTTTAGCACCCGCACATGGATTTGTGCCAAAACGCGTTTTAAGCATGCACATGCACCTTTTGGTAGACGCGGACGCAGTTTTCTGCAAAACCACACGATATGCATGCAAATGGTGCTTTTGGCAGAACGCCCACGTGGATTTCTACCAAACGACGTGAAAAGCATGCCGATGCTTCTCTTTTTAGCACCCGCACATGGAGTTGTGCCAAAACGCGTTTTAAGCATGCCCATGCATCTTTTGGTAGACGCGGACGCAGTTTTCTGCAAAACCACACGATATGCATGCAAATGGTGCTTTTGGCAGAACGCGCACGTGGATTTCTACCAAACGACGTGAAATGCATGCCGATGCGGCTCTTTTTAGCACCCGCACAAGGATTTGTGCCAAAACGCGTGTTAAGCATGCACACGCATCTTTTGGTAGACGCGGATGCAGTTTTCTGCAAAACCACACGATATGCATGCAAATGGTGCTTTTGGCAGAACGCGCACGTGGATTTCTACCAAACGACGTGAAAAGCATGCCGATGCTGCTCTTTTTAGCACCCGCACATGGATTTGTGCCAAAACGCGTGTTAAGCATGCACACGCATCTTTTGGTAGACGCGGATGCAGTTTTCTGCAAAACCACACGATATGCATGCAAATGGTGCTTTTGGCAGAACGCGCACGTGGATTTTCACCAAACGACGTGAAAAGCATGCCGATGCTGCTCTTTTTAGCACCCGCACATGGATTTGCGCCAAAACGCGTTTTAAGCATGCACATGCATCTTTTGGTAGACGCGGATGCAGTTTTCTGCAAAAGCACACGATATGCATGCAAATGGTGCTTTTGGCAGAACGCGCACGTGGATTTCTACCAAACGACGTGAAAAGCATACCGATGCTGCTCTGTTTAGCACCCGCACATGGATTTGTGCCAAAACGCGTTTTAAGCATGCACATGCACCTTTTGGTAGACGCGGACGCAGTTTTCTGCAAAACCACACGATATGCATGCAAATGGTGCTTTTGGCAGAACGCGCACGTGGATTTCTACCAAACGACGTGAAAAGCATGCCGATGCTGCTCTTTTTAGCACCCGCACATGAATTTGTGCCGAAACGCGTTTTAAGCATGCACATGCATCTTTTGGTAGACGCGGATGCAGTTTTCTGCAAAACGACGCGATATGCATGCAAATGGTGCTTTTGGCAGAACGCGCACGTGGATTTCTACCAAACGACGTGAAAAGCATGCCGATGCTGCTCTTTTTAGCACCCGCACATGGATTTGTGCCAAAACGCGTTTTAAGCATGCACACGCATCTTTTGGTAGACGCGGACGCAGTTTTCTGCAAAACCACACGATATGCATGCAAATGGTGCTTTTGGCAGAACGCGCACGTGGATTTCTACCAAACGACGTGAAATGCATGCCGATGCGGCTCTTTTTAGCACCCGCACATGGATTTGTGCCAAAACGCGTGTTAAGCATGCACACGCATCTTTTGGTAGACGCGGACACAGTTTTCTGCAAAACCACACGATATGCATGCAAATGGTGCTTTTGGCAGAACGCGCACGTGTATTTCTACCAAACGACGTGAAAAGCATGCCGATGCTGCTCTTTTTAGCACCCGCACATGGATTTGTGCCAAAACGCGTGTTAAGCATGCACACGCATCTTTTGGTAGACGCGGACGCAGTTTTCTGCAAAACCACACGATATGCATGCAAATGGTGCTTTTGGCAGAACGCGCACGTGGATTTCTACCAAACGACGTGAAAAGCATGCCGATGCTGCTCTTTTTAGCACCCGCACATGAATTTGTGCCGAAACGCGTTTTAAGCATGCACATGCATCTTTTGGTAGACGCGGATGCAGTTTTCTGCAAAACCACACGATATGCATGCAAATGGTGCTTTTGGCAGAACGCGCACGTGGATTTCTACCAAACGACGTGAAAAGCATGCCGATGCTGCTCTTTTTAGCACCCGCACATGGATTTGTGCCAAAACGCGTTTTAAGCATGCTCACGCATCTTTTGGTAGACGCGGACGCAGTTTTCTGCAAAACCACACGATATGCATGCAAATGGTGCTTTTGGCAGAACGCGCACGTGGATTTCTACCAAACGACGTGAAATGCATGCCGATGCGGCTCTTTTTAGCACCCGCACATGGATTTGTGCCAAAACGCGTGTTAAGCATGCACACGCATCTTTTGGTAGACGCGGACACAGTTTTCTGCAAAACCACACGATATGCATGCAAATGGTGCTTTTGGCAGAACGCGCACGTGTATTTCTACCAAACGACGTGAAAAGCATGCCGATGCTGCTCTTTTTAGCACCCGCACATGGATTTGTGCCAAAACGCGTTTTAAGCATGCACATGCATCTTTTGGTAGAAGCGGACGCAGTTTTCTGAAAAACCACACGATATGCATGCAAATGGTGCTTTTGGCAGAACGCGCACGTGGATTTCTACCAAACGACGTGAAAAGCATGCCGATGCTGCTCTTTTTAGCACCCGCACATGGATTTGTGCCAAAACGCGTTTTAAGCATGCACATGCACCTTTTGGTAGACGCGGACGCAGTTTTCTGCAAAACCACACGATATGCATGCAAATGGTGCTTTTGGCAGAACGCGCACGTGTATTTCTACCAAACGACGTGAAAAGCATGCCGATGCTGCTCTTTTTAGCACCCGCACATGGATTTGTGCCAAAACGCGTTTTAAGCATGCACATGCATCTTTTGGTAGACGCGGACGCAGTTTTCTGCAAAACCACACGATATGCATGCAAATGGTGCTTTTGGCAGAACGCGCACGTGGATTTCTACCAAACGACGTGAAAAGCATGCCGATGCTGCTCTTTTTAGTACCCGCACATGGATTTGTGCCAAAACGCGTTTTAAGCATGCACACGCATCTTTTGGTAGACGCGGACGCAGTTTTCTGCAAAACCACACGATATGCATGCAAATGGTGCTTTTGGCAGAACGCGCACGTGGATTTCTACCAAACGACGTGAAAAGCATGCCGATGCTGCTCTTTTTAGCACCCGCACATGGATTTGTGCCAAAACGCGTTTTAAGCATGCACATGCACCTTTTGGTAGACGCGGACGCAGTTTTCTGCAAAACCACACGATATGCATGCAAATGGCGCTTTTGGCAGAACGCCCACGTGGATTTCTACCAAACGACGTGAAAAGCATGCCGATGCTTCTCTTTTTAGCACCCGCACATGGAGTTGTGCCAAAACGCGTTTTAAGCATGCACATGCATCTTTTGGTAGACGCGGACGCAGTTTTCTGCAAAACCGCACGATATGCATGCAAATGGTGCTTTTGGAAGAACGCGCACGTGGATTTCTACCAAACGACGTGAAAAGCATGCCGATGCTGCTCTTTTTAGCACCCGCACATGGATTTGTGCCAAAACGCGTGTTAAGCATGCACACGCATCTTTTGGAAGACGCGGATGCCGTTTTCTGCAAAACCACACGATATGCATGCAAATGGTGCTTTTGGCAGAACGCGCACGTGGATTTCTACCAAACGACGTGAAAAGCATGCCGATGCTGCTCTTTTTAGCACCCGCACATGGATTTGTGCCAAAACGCGTGTTAAGCATGCACACGCATCTTCTGGTAGACGCGGATGCAGTTTTCTGCAAAACCACACGATATGCATGCAAATGGTGCTTTTGGCAGAACGCGCACGTGGATTTTCACCAAACGACGTGAAAAGCATGCCGATGCTGCTCTTTTTAGCACCCGCACATGGATTTGTGCCAAAACGCGTTTTAAGCATGCACACGCATCTTTTGGTAGACGCGGACGCAGTTTTCTGCAAAACCACACGATATGCATGCAAATGGTGCTTTTGGCAGAACGCGCACGTGGATTTCTACCAAACGACGTGAAATGCATGCCGATGCGGCTCTTTTTAGCACCCGCACAAGGATTTGTGCCAAAACGCGTGTTAAGCATGCACACGCATCTTTTGGTAGACGCGGATGCAGTTTTCTGCAAAACCACACGATATGCATGCAAATGGTGCTTTTGGCAGAACGCGCACGTGGATTTCTACCAAACGACGTGAAATGCATGCCGATGCTGCTCTTTTTAGCACCCGCACATGGATTTGTGCCAAAACGCGTTTTAAGCATGCACATGCATCTTTTGGTAGACGCGGACGCAGTTTTCTGCAAAACCACACGATATGCATGCAAATGGTGCTTTTGGCAGAACGCGCACGTGGATTTCTACCAAACGACGTGAAAAGCATGCCGATGCTGCTCTTTTTAGTACCCGCACATGGATTTGTGCCAAAACGCGTTTTAAGCATGCACACGCATCTTTTGGTAGACGCGGACGCAGTTTTCTGCAAAACCACACGATATGCATGCAAATGGTGCTTTTGGCAGAACGCGCACGTGGATTTCTACCAAACGACGTGAAAAGCATGCCGATGCTGCTCTTTTTAGCACCCGCACATGGATTTGTGCCAAAACGCGTTTTAAGCATGCACATGCACCTTTTGGTAGACGCGGACGCAGTTTTCTGCAAAACCACACGATATGCATGCAAATGGTGCTTTTGGCAGAACGCCCACGTGGATTTCTACCAAACGACGTGAAAAGCATGCCGATGCTTCTCTTTTTAGCACCCGCACATGGAGTTGTGCCAAAACGCGTTTTAAGCATGCCCATGCATCTTTTGGTAGACGCGGACGCAGTTTTCTGCAAAACCACACGATATGCATGCAAATGGTGCTTTTGGAAGAACGCGCACGTGGATTTCTACCAAACGACGTGAAAAGCATGCCGATGCTTCTCTTTTTAGCACCCGCACATGGAGTTGTGCCAAAACGCGTTTTAAGCATGCACATGCATCTTTTGGTAGACGCGGACGCAGTTTTCTGCAAAACCCCACGATATGCATGCAAATGGTGCTTTTGGAAGAACGCGCACGTGGATTTCTACCAAACGACGTGAAAAGCATGCCGATGCTGCTCTTTTTAGCACCCGCACATGGATTTGTGCCAAAACGCGTTTTAAGCATGCACATGCATCTTTTGGTAGACGCGGATGCAGTTTTCTGCAAAACCACACGATATGCATGCAAATGGTGCTTTTGGCAGAACGCGCACGTGGATTTCTACCAAACGACGTGAAAAGCATGCCGATGCTGCTCTTTTTAGCACCCGCACATGGATTTGTGCCAAAACGCGTTTTAAGCATGCACACGCATCTTTTGGTAGACGCGGACGCAGTTTTCTGCAAAACCACACGATATGCATGCAAATGGTGCTTTTGGCAGAACGCGCACGTGGATTTCTACCAAACGACGTGAAATGCATGCCGATGCGGCTCTTTTTACCACCCGCACATGGATTTGTGCCAAAACGCGTGTTAAGCATGCACACGCATCTTTTGGTAGACGCGGACACAGTTTTCTGCAAAACCACATGATATGCATGCAAATGGTGCTTTTGGCAGAACGCGCACGTGTATTTCTACCAAACGACGTGAAAAGCATGCCGATGCTGCTCTTTTTAGCACCCGCACATGGATTTGTGCCAAAACGCGTTTTAAGCATGCACATGCATCTTTTGGTAGAAGCGGACGCAGTTTTCTGAAAAACCACACGATATGCATGCAAATGGTGCTTTTGGCAGAACGCGCACGTGGATTTCTACCAAACGACGTGAAAAGCATGCCGATGCTGCTCTTTTTAGCACCCGCACATGTATTTGTGCCAAAACGCGTTTTAAGCATGCACATGCACCTTTTGGTAGACGCGGACGCAGTTTTCTGCAAAACCACACGATATGCATGCAAATGGTGCTTTTGGCAGAACGCCCACGTGGATTTCTACCAAACGACGTGGAAAGCATGCCGATGCTTCTCTTTTTAGCACCCGCACATGGAGTTGTGCCAAAACGCGTTTTAAGCATGCACATGCATCTTTTGGTAGACGCGGACGCAGTTTTCTGAAAAACCACACGATATGCATGCAAATGGTGCTTTTGGCAGAACGCGCACGTGGATTTCTACCAAACGACGTGAAAAGCATGCCGATGCTGCTCTTTTTAGAACCCGCACATGGATTTGTGCCAAAACGCGTTTTAAGCATGCACATGCATCTTTTGGTAGACGCGGACGCAGTTTTCTGCAAAACCACACGATATGCATGCAAATGGTGCTTTTGGCAGATCGCGCACGTGGATTTCTACCAAACGACGTGAAAAGCATGCCGATGCTGCTCTGTTTAGCACCCGCACATGGATTTGCGCCAAAACGCGTTTTAAGCATGCACATGCATCTTTTGGTAGACGCGGACGCAGTTTTCTGAAAAACCACACGATATGCATGCAAATGGTGCCTTTGGCAGAACGCGCACGTGGATTTCTACCAAACGACGTGAAAAGCATGCCGATGCTGCTCTTTTTAGCACCCGCACATGGATTTGCGCCAAAACGCGGTTTAAGCATGCACATGCATCTTTTGGTAGACGCGGACGCAGTTTTCTGCAAAACCACACGATATGCATGCAAATGGTGCTTTTGGCAGAACGCGCACGTGGATTTCTACCAAACGACGTGAAAAGCATGCCGATGCTGCACTTTTTAGCACCCGCACATGGATTTGTGACAAAACGCGTTTTAAGCATGCACATGCATCTTTTGGTAGACGCGGACGCAGTTTTCTGCAAAACCACACGATATGCATGCAAATGGTGCTTTTGGCAGAACGCGCACGTGGATTTCTACCAAACGACGTGAAAAGCATGCCGATGCTGCTCTTTTTAGCACCCGCACATGGATTTGTGCCAAAACGCGTTTTAAGCATGCACATGCACCTTTTGGTAGACGCGGACGCAGTTTTCTGCAAAACCACACGATATGCATGCAAATGGCGCTTTTGGCAGAACGCCCACGTGGATTTCTACCAAACGACGTGAAAAGCATGCCGATGCTTCTCTTTTTAGCACCCGCACATGGAGTTGTGCCAAAACGCGTTTTAAGCATGCACATGCATCTTTTGGTAGACGCGGACGCAGTTTTCTGCAAAACCGCACGATATGCATGCAAATGGTGCTTTTGGAAGAACGCGCACGTGGATTTCTACCAAACGACGTGAAATGCATGCCGATGCGGCTCTTTTTAGCACCCGCACAAGGATTTGTGCCAAAACGCGTGTTAAGCATGCACACGCATCTTTTGGTAGACGCGGATGCAGTTTTCTGCAAAACCACACGATATGCATGCAAATGGTGCTTTTGGCAGAACGCGCACGTGGATTTCTACCAAACGACGTGAAATGCATGCCGATGCTGCTCTTTTTAGCACCCGCACATGGATTTGTGCCAAAACGCGTTTTAAGCATGCACATGCATCTTTTGGTAGACGCGGACGCAGTTTTCTGCAAAACCACACGATATGCATGCAAATGGTGCTTTTGGCAGAACGCGCACGTGGATTTCTACCAAACGACGTGAAAAGCATGCCGATGCTGCTCTTTTTAGTACCCGCACATGGATTTGTGCCAAAACGCGTTTTAAGCATGCACACGCATCTTTTGGTAGACGCGGACGCAGTTTTCTGCAAAACCACACGATATGCATGCAAATGGTGCTTTTGGCAGAACGCGCACGTGGATTTCTACCAAACGACGTGAAAAGCATGCCGATGCTGCTCTTTTTAGCACCCGCACATGGATTTGTGCCAAAACGCGTTTTAAGCATGCACATGCACCTTTTGGTAGACGCGGACGCAGTTTTCTGCAAAACCACACGATATGCATGCAAATGGTGCTTTTGGCAGAACGCCCACGTGGATTTCTACCAAACGACGTGAAAAGCATGCCGATGCTTCTCTTTTTAGCACCCGCACATGGAGTTGTGCCAAAACGCGTTTTAAGCATGCCCATGCATCTTTTGGTAGACGCGGACGCAGTTTTCTGCAAAACCACACGATATGCATGCAAATGGTGCTTTTGGAAGAACGCGCACGTGGATTTCTACCAAACGACGTGAAAAGCATGCCGATGCTTCTCTTTTTAGCACCCGCACATGGAGTTGTGCCAAAACGCGTTTTAAGCATGCACATGCATCTTTTGGTAGACGCGGACGCAGTTTTCTGCAAAACCCCACGATATGCATGCAAATGGTGCTTTTGGAAGAACGCGCACGTGGATTTCTACCAAACGACGTGAAAAGCATGCCGATGCTGCTCTTTTTAGCACCCGCACATGGATTTGTGCCAAAACGCGTTTTAAGCATGCACATGCATCTTTTGGTAGACGCGGATGCAGTTTTCTGCAAAACCACACGATATGCATGCAAATGGTGCTTTTGGCAGAACGCGCACGTGGATTTCTACCAAACGACGTGAAAAGCATGCCGATGCTGCTCTTTTTAGCACCCGCACATGGATTTGTGCCAAAACGCGTTTTAAGCATGCACACGCATCTTTTGGTAGACGCGGACGCAGTTTTCTGCAAAACCACACGATATGCATGCAAATGGTGCTTTTGGCAGAACGCGCACGTGGATTTCTACCAAACGACGTGAAATGCATGCCGATGCGGCTCTTTTTACCACCCGCACATGGATTTGTGCCAAAACGCGTGTTAAGCATGCACACGCATCTTTTGGTAGACGCGGACACAGTTTTCTGCAAAACCACATGATATGCATGCAAATGGTGCTTTTGGCAGAACGCGCACGTGTATTTCTACCAAACGACGTGAAAAGCATGCCGATGCTGCTCTTTTTAGCACCCGCACATGGATTTGTGCCAAAACGCGTTTTAAGCATGCACATGCATCTTTTGGTAGAAGCGGACGCAGTTTTCTGAAAAACCACACGATATGCATGCAAATGGTGCTTTTGGCAGAACGCGCACGTGGATTTCTACCAAACGACGTGAAAAGCATGCCGATGCTGCTCTTTTTAGCACCCGCACATGTATTTGTGCCAAAACGCGTTTTAAGCATGCACATGCACCTTTTGGTAGACGCGGACGCAGTTTTCTGCAAAACCACACGATATGCATGCAAATGGTGCTTTTGGCAGAACGCCCACGTGGATTTCTACCAAACGACGTGGAAAGCATGCCGATGCTTCTCTTTTTAGCACCCGCACATGGAGTTGTGCCAAAACGCGTTTTAAGCATGCACATGCATCTTTTGGTAGACGCGGACGCAGTTTTCTGCAAAACCGCACGATATGCATGCAAATGGTGCTTTTGGAAGAACGCGCACGTGGATTTCTACCAAACGACGTGAAAAGCATGCCGATGCTGCTCTTTTTAGCACCCGCACATGGATTTGTGCCAAAACGCGTGTTAAGCATGCACACGCATCTTTTGGTAGACGCGGATGCAGTTTTCTGCAAAACCACACGATATGCATGCAAATGGTGCTTTTGGCAGAACGCGCACGTGGATTTCTACCAAACGACGTGAAAAGCATGCCGATGCTGCTCTTTTTGGCACCCGCACATGGATTTGTGCCAAAACGCGTGTTAAGCATGCACACGCATCTTTTGGTAGACGCGGATGCAGTTTTCTGCAAAACCACACGATATGCATGCAAATGGTGCTTTTGGCAGAACGCGCACGTAGATTTCTACCAAACGACGTGAAAAGCATGCCGATGCTGCTCTTTTTAGCACCCGCACATGGATTTGTGCCAAAACGCGTTTTAAGCATGCACACGCATCTTTTGGTAGACGCGGACGCAGTTTTCTGCAAAACCACACGATATGCATGCAAATGGTGCTTTTGGCAGAACGCGCACGTGGATTTCTACCAAACGACGTGAAATGCATGCCGATGCGGCTCTTTTTAGCACCCGCACATGGATTTGTGCCAAAACGCGTGTTAAGCATGCACACGCATCTTTTGGTAGACGCGGATGCAGTTTTCTGCAAAACCACACGATATGCATGCAAATGGTGCTTTTGGCAGAACGCGCACGTGGATTTCTACCAAACGACGTGAAAAGCATGCCGATGCTGCTCTTTTTAGCACCCGCACATGTATTTGTGCCAAAACGCGTTTTAAGCATGCACATGCATCTTTTGGTAGACGCGGACGCAGTTTTCTGCAAAACCACACGATATGCATGCAGATGGTGCTTTTGGCAGAACGCGCACGTGGATTTCTACCAAACGACGTGAAAAGCATGCCGATGCTGCTCTTTTTAGTACCCGCACATGGATTTGTGCCAAAACGCGTTTTAAGCATGCACACGCATCTTTTGGTAGACGCGGACGCAGTTTTCTGCAAAACCACACGATATGCATGCAAATGGTGCTTTTGGCAGAACGCGCACGTGGATTTCTACCAAACGACGTGAAAAGCATGCCGATGCTGCTCTTTTTAGCACCCGCACATGGATTTGTGCCAAAACGCGTTTTAAGCATGCACATGCACCTTTTGGTAGACGCGGACGCAGTTTTCTGCAAAACCACACGATATGCATGCAAATGGTGCTTTTGGCAGAACGCCCACGTGGATTTCTACCAAACGACGTGAAAAGCATGCCGATGCTTCTCTTTTTAGCACCCGCACATGGAGTTGTGCCAAAACGCGTTTTAAGCATGCCCATGCATCTTTTGGTAGACGCGGACGCAGTTTTCTGCAAAACCACACGATATGCATGCAAATGGTGCTTTTGGAAGAACGCGCACGTGGATTTCTACCAAACGACGTGAAAAGCATGCCGATGCTTCTCTTTTTAGCACCCGCACATGGAGTTGTGCCAAAACGCGTTTTAAGCATGCACATGCATCTTTTGGTAGACGCGGACGCAGTTTTCTGCAAAACCCCACGATATGCATGCAAATGGTGCTTTTGGAAGAACGCGCACGTGGATTTCTACCAAACGACGTGAAAAGCATGCCGATGCTGCTCTTTTTAGCACCCGCACATGGATTTGTGCCAAAACGCGTTTTAAGCATGCACATGCATCTTTTGGTAGACGCGGATGCAGTTTTCTGCAAAACCACACGATATGCATGCAAATGGTGCTTTTGGCAGAACGCGCACGTGGATTTCTACCAAACGACGTGAAAAGCATGCCGATGCTGCTCTTTTTAGCACCCGCACATGTATTTGTGCCAAAACGCGTTTTAAGCATGCACATGCACCTTTTGGTAGACGCGGACGCAGTTTTCTGCAAAACCACACGATATGCATGCAAATGGTGCTTTTGGCAGAACGCCCACGTGGATTTCTACCAAACGACGTGGAAAGCATGCCGATGCTTCTCTTTTTAGCACCCGCACATGGAGTTGTGCCAAAACGCGTTTTAAGCATGCACATGCATCTTTTGGTAGACGCGGACGCAGTTTTCTGCAAAACCGCACGATATGCATGCAAATGGTGCTTTTGGAAGAACGCGCACGTGGATTTCTACCAAACGACGTGAAAAGCATGCCGATGCTGCTCTTTTTAGCACCCGCACATGGATTTGTGCCAAAACGCGTGTTAAGCATGCACACGCATCTTTTGGTAGACGCGGATGCAGTTTTCTGCAAAACCACACGATATGCATGCAAATGGTGCTTTTGGCAGAACGCGCACGTGGATTTCTACCAAACGACGTGAAAAGCATGCCGATGCTGCTCTTTTTAGCACCCGCACATGGATTTGTGCCAAAACGCGTTTTAAGCATGCACATGCACCTTTTGGTAGACGCGGACGCAGTTTTCTGCAAAACCACACGATATGCATGCAAATGGTGCTTTTGGCAGAACGCCCACGTGGATTTCTACCAAACGACGTGAAAAGCATGCCGATGCTTCTCTTTTTAGCACCCGCACATGGAGTTGTGCCAAAACGCGTTTTAAGCATGCCCATGCATCTTTTGGTAGACGCGGACGCAGTTTTCTGCAAAACCACACGATATGCATGCAAATGGTGCTTTTGGAAGAACGCGCACGTGGATTTCTTCCAAACGACGTGAAAAGCATGCCGATGCTTCTCTTTTTAGCACCCGCACATGGAGTTGTGCCAAAACGCGTTTTAAGCATGCACATGCATCTTTTGGTAGACGCGGACGCAGTTTTCTGCAAAACCCCACGATATGCATGCAAATGGTGCTTTTGGAAGAACGCGCACGTGGATTTCTACCAAACGACGTGAAAAGCATGCCGATGCTGCTCTTTTTAGCACCCGCACATGGATTTGTGCCAAAACGCGTTTTAAGCATGCACATGCATCTTTTGGTAGACGCGGATGCAGTTTTCTGCAAAACCACACGATATGCATGCAAATGGTGCTTTTGGCAGAACGCGCACGTGGATTTCTACCAAACGACGTGAAAAGCATGCCGATGCTGCTCTTTTTAGCACCCGCACATGGATTTGTGCCAAAACGCGTTTTAAGCATGCACATGCATCTTTTGGTAGAAGCGGACGCAGTTTTCTGAAAAACCACACGATATGCATGCAAATGGTGCTTTTGGCAGAACGCGCACGTGGATTTCTACCAAACGACGTGAAAAGCATGCCGATGCTGCTCTTTTTAGCACCCGCACATGTATTTGTGCCAAAACGCGTTTTAAGCATGCACATGCACCTTTTGGTAGACGCGGACGCAGTTTTCTGCAAAACCGCACGATATGCATGCAAATGGTGCTTTTGGAAGAACGCGCACGTGGATTTCTACCAAACGACGTGAAAAGCATGCCGATGCTGCTCTTTTTAGCACCCGCACATGGATTTGTGCCAAAACGCGTGTTAAGCATGCACACGCATCTTTTGGTAGACGCGGATGCAGTTTTCTGCAAAACCACACGATATGCATGCAAATGGTGCTTTTGGCAGAACGCGCACGTGGATTTCTACCAAACGACGTGAAAAGCATGCCGATGCTGCTCTTTTTAGCACCCGCACATGGATTTGTGCCAAAACGCGTGTTAAGCATGCACACGCATCTTTTGGTAGACGCGGATGCAGTTTTCTGCAAAACCACACGATATGCATGCAAATGGTGCTTTTGGCAGAACGCGCACGTGGATTTCTACCAAACGACGTGAAAAGCATGCCGATGTTGCTCTTTTTAGCACCCGCACATGGATTTGTGCCAAAACGCGTTTTAAGCATGCACACGCATCTTTTGGTAGACGCGGACGCAGTTTTCTGCAAAACCACACGATATGCATGCAAATGGTGCTTTTGGCAGAACGCGCACGTGGATTTCTACCAAACGACGTGAAATGCATGCCGATGCGGCTCTTTTTAGCACCCGCACATGGATTTGTGCCAAAACGCGTGTTAAGCATGCACACGCATCTTTTGGTAGACGCGGATGCAGTTTTCTGCAAAACCACACGATATGCATGCAAATGGTGCTTTTGGCAGAACGCGCACGTGGATTTCTACCAAACGACGTGAAATGCATGCCGATGCTGCTCTTTTTAGCACCCGCACATGGATTTGTGCCAAAACGCGTTTTAAGCATGCACATGCATCTTTTGGTAGACGCGGACGCAGTTTTCTGCAAAACCACACGATATGCATGCAAATGGTGCTTTTGGCAGAACGCGCACGTGGATTTCTACCAAACGACGTGAAAAGCATGCCGATGCTGCTCTTTTTAGTACCCGCACATGGATTTGTGCCAAAACGCGTTTTAAGCATGCACACGCATCTTTTGGTAGACGCGGACGCAGTTTTCTGCAAAACCACACGATATGCATGCAAATGGTGCTTTTGGCAGAACGCGCACGTGGATTTCTACCAAACGACGTGAAAAGCATGCCGATGCTGCTCTTTTTAGCACCCGCACATGGATTTGTGCCAAAACGCGTTTTAAGCATGCACATGCACCTTTTGGTAGACGCGGACGCAGTTTTCTGCAAAACCACACGATATGCATGCAAATGGTGCTTTTGGCAGAACGCCCACGTGGATTTCTACCAAACGACGTGAAAAGCATGCCGATGCTTCTCTTTTTAGCACCCGCACATGGAGTTGTGCCAAAACGCGTTTTAAGCATGCCCATGCATCTTTTGGTAGACGCGGACGCAGTTTTCTGCAAAACCACACGATATGCATGCAAATGGTGCTTTTGGAAGAACGCGCACGTGGATTTCTACCAAACGACGTGAAAAGCATGCCGATGCTGCTCTTTTTAGCACCCGCACATGGATTTGTGCCAAAACGCGTGTTAAGCATGCACACGCATCTTTTGGTGACGCGGATGCAGTTTTCTGCAAAACCACACGATATGCATGCAAATGGTGCTTTTGGCAGAACGCGCACGTGGATTTCTACCAAGCGACGTGAAAAGCATGCCGATGCTGCTCTTTTTAGCAACCGCACATGGATTTGTGCCAAAACGCGTTTTAAGCATGCACACGCATCTTTTGGTAGACGCGGACGCAGTGTTCTGCAAAACCACACGATATGCATGCAAATGGTGCTTTTGGCAGAACGCGCACGTGGATTTCTACCAAACGACGTGAAAAGCATGCCGATCCTGCTCTTTTTAGCACCCGCACATGGATTTGTGCCAAAACGCGTTTTAAGCATGCACATGCATCTTTTGGTAGACGCGGACGCAGTTTTCTGCAAAACCACACGATATGCATGCAAATGGTGCTTTTGGCAGAACGCGCACGTGGATTTCTACCAAACGACGTGAAAAGCATGCCGATGCTGCTCTTTTTAGCACCCGCACATGGATTTGTGCCAAAATGCGTGTTAAGCATGCACACGCATTTTTTGGTAGACGCGGACGCAGTTTTCTGCAAAACCACACGATATGCATGCAAATGGTGCTTTTGACAGAACGCGCACGTGGATTTCTACCAAACGACGTGAAAAGCATGCCGATGCTGCTCTTTTTAGCACCCGCACATGGATTTGTGCCAAAACGCGTTTTAAGCATGCACATGCATCTTTTGGTAGACGCGGATGCAGTTTTCTGCAAAACCACACGATATGCATGCAAATGGTGCTTTTGGCAAAACGCGCACGTGGATTTCTACCAAATGACGTGAAAAGCATGCCGATGCTGCTCTTTTTAGCACCCGCACATGGATTTGTGACAAAACGCGTGTTAAGCATGCACACGCATCTTTTGGTAGACGCGGATGCAGTTTTCTGCAAAACCACACGATATGCATGCAAATGGTGCTTTTGGCAGAACGCGCACGTGGATTTCTACCAAACGACGTGAAAAGCATGCCGATGCTGCTCTTTTTAGCACCCGCACATGGATTTGTGCCAAAACGCGTGTTAAGCATGCACACGCATCTTTTGGTAGACGCGGATGCAGTTTTCTGCAAAACCACACGATATGCATGCAAATGGTGCTTTTGGCAGAACGCGCACGTGGATTTCTACCAAACGACGTGAAAAGCATGCCGATGCTGCTCTTTTTAGCACCCGCACATGGATTTGTGCCAAAACGCGTTTTAAGCATGCACACGCATCTTTTGGTAGACGCGGACGCAGTTTTCTGCAAAACCACACGATATGCATGCAAATGGTGCTTTTGGCAGAACGCGCACGTGGATTTCTACCAAACGACGTGAAATGCATGCCGATGCGGCTCTTTTTACCACCCGCACATGGATTTGTGCCAAAACGCGTGTTAAGCATGCACACGCATCTTTTGGTAGACGCGGACACAGTTTTCTGCAAAACCACATGATATGCATGCAAATGGTGCTTTTGGCAGAACGCGCACGTGTATTTCTACCAAACGACGTGAAAAGCATGCCGATGCTGCTCTTTTTAGCACCCGCACATGGATTTGTGCCAAAACGCGTTTTAAGCATGCACATGCATCTTTTGGTAGAAGCGGACGCAGTTTTCTGAAAAACCACACGATATGCATGCAAATGGTGCTTTTGGCAGAACGCGCACGTGGATTTCTACCAAACGACGTGAAAAGCATGCCGATGCTGCTCTTTTTAGCACCCGCACATGTATTTGTGCCAAAACGCGTTTTAAGCATGCACATGCACCTTTTGGTAGACGCGGACGCAGTTTTCTGCAAAACCACACGATATGCATGCAAATGGTGCTTTTGGCAGAACGCCCACGTGGATTTCTACCAAACGACGTGGAAAGCATGCCGATGCTTCTCTTTTTAGCACCCGCACATGGAGTTGTGCCAAAACGCGTTTTAAGCATGCACATGCATCTTTTGGTAGACGCGGACGCAGTTTTCTGCAAAACCGCACGATATGCATGCAAATGGTGCTTTTGGAAGAACGCGCACGTGGATTTCTACCAAACGACGTGAAAAGCATGCCGATGCTGCTCTTTTTAGCACCCGCACATGGATTTGTGCCAAAACGCGTGTTAAGCATGCACACGCATCTTTTGGTAGACGCGGATGCAGTTTTCTGCAAAACCACACGATATGCATGCAAATGGTGCTTTTGGCAGAACGCGCACGTGGATTTCTACCAAACGACGTGAAAAGCATGCCGATGCTGCTCTTTTTAGCACCCGCACATGGATTTGTGCCAAAACGCGTGTTAAGCATGCACACGCATCTTTTGGTAGACGCGGATGCAGTTTTCTGCAAAACCACACGATATGCATGCAAATGGTGCTTTTGGCAGAACGCGCACGTAGATTTCTACCAAACGACGTGAAAAGCATGCCGATGCTGCTCTTTTTAGCACCCGCACATGGATTTGTGCCAAAACGCGTTTTAAGCATGCACACGCATCTTTTGGTAGACGCGGACGCAGTTTTCTGCAAAACCACACGATATGCATGCAAATGGTGCTTTTGGCAGAACGCGCACGTGGATTTCTACCAAACGACGTGAAATGCATGCCGATGCGGCTCTTTTTAGCACCCGCACATGGATTTGTGCCAAAACGCGTGTTAAGCATGCACACGCATCTTTCGGTAGACGCGGATGCAGTTTTCTGCAAAACCACACGATATGCATGCAAATGGTGCTTTTGGCAGAACGCGCACGTGGATTTCTACCAAACGACGTGAAATGCATGCCGATGCTGCTCTTTTTAGCACCCGCACATGGATTTGTGCCAAAACGCGTTTTAAGCATGCACATGCATCTTTTGGTAGACGCGGACGCAGTTTTCTGCAAAACCACACGATATGCATGCAGATGGTGCTTTTGGCAGAACGCGCACGTGGATTTCTACCAAACGACGTGAAAAGCATGCCGATGCTGCTCTTTTTAGTACCCGCACATGGATTTGTGCCAAAACGCGTTTTAAGCATGCACACGCATCTTTTGGTAGACGCGGACGCAGTTTTCTGCAAAACCACACGATATGCATGCAAATGGTGCTTTTGGCAGAACGCGCACGTGGATTTCTACCAAACAACGTGAAAAGCATGCCGATGCTGCTCTTTTTAGCACCCGCACATGGATTTGTGCCAAAACGCGTTTTAAGCATGCACATGCACCTTTTGGTAGACGCGGACGCAGTTTTCTGCAAAACCACACGATATGCATGCAAATGGTGCTTTTGGCAGAACGCCCACGTGGATTTCTACCAAACGACGTGAAAAGCATGCCGATGCTTCTCTTTTTAGCACCCGCACATGGAGTTGTGCCAAAACGCGTTTTAAGCATGCCCATGCATCTTTTGGTAGACGCGGACGCAGTTATCTGCAAAACCACACGATATGCATGCAAATGGTGCTTTTGGAAGAACGCGCACGTGGATTTCTACCAAACGACGTGAAAAGCATGCCGATGCTTCTCTTTTTAGCACCCGCACATGGAGTTGTGCCAAAACGCGTTTTAAGCATGCACATGCATCTTTTGGTAGACGCGGACGCAGTTTTCTGCAAAACCACACGATATGCATGCAGATGGTGCTTTTGGCAGAACGCGCACGTGGATTTCTACCAAACGACGTGAAAAGCATGCCGATGCTGCTCTTTTTAGTACCCGCACATGGATTTGTGCCAAAACGCGTTTTAAGCATGCACACGCATCTTTTGGTAGACGCGGACGCAGTTTTCTGCAAAACCACACGATATGCATGCAAATGGTGCTTTTGGCAGAACGCGCACGTGGATTTCTACCAAACAACGTGAAAAGCATGCCGATGCTGCTCTTTTTAGCACCCGCACATGGATTTGTGCCAAAACGCGTTTTAAGCATGCACATGCACCTTTTGGTAGACGCGGACGCAGTTTTCTGCAAAACCACACGATATGCATGCAAATGGTGCTTTTGGCAGAACGCCCACGTGGATTTCTACCAAACGACGTGAAAAGCATGCCGATGCTTCTCTTTTTAGCACCCGCACATGGAGTTGTGCCAAAACGCGTTTTAAGCATGCCCATGCATCTTTTGGTAGACGCGGACGCAGTTTTCTGCAAAACCACACGATATGCATGCAAATGGTGCTTTTGGAAGAACGCGCACGTGGATTTCTACCAAACGACGTGAAAAGCATGCCGATGCTTCTCTTTTTAGCACCCGCACATGGAGTTGTGCCAAAACGCGTTTTAAGCATGCACATGCATCTTTTGGTAGACGCGGACGCAGTTTTCTGCAAAACCCCACGATATGCATGCAAATGGTGCTTTTGGAAGAACGCGCACGTGGATTTCTACCAAACGACGTGAAAAGCATGCCGATGCTGCTCTTTTTAGCACCCGCACATGGATTTGTGCCAAAACGCGTTTTAAGCATGCACATGCATCTTTTGGTAGACGCGGATGCAGTTTTCTGCAAAACCACACGATATGCATGCAAATGGTGCTTTTGGCAGAACGCGCACGTGGATTTCTACCAAACGACGTGAAAAGCATGCCGATGCTGCTCTTTTTAGCACCCGCACATGTATTTGTGCCAAAAAGCGTTTTAAGCATGCACATGCACCTTTTGGTAGACGCGGACGCAGTTTTCTGCAAAACCACACGATATGCATGCAAATGGTGCTTTTGGCAGAACGCCCACGTGGATTTCTACCAAACGACGTGGAAAGCATGCCGATGCTTCTCTTTTTAGCACCCGCACATGGAGTTGTGCCAAAACGCGTTTTAAGCATGCACATGCATCTTTTGGTAGACGCGGACGCAGTTTTCTGCAAAACCGCACGATATGCATGCAAATGGTGCTTTTGGAAGAACGCGCACGTGGATTTCTACCAAACGACGTGAAAAGCATGCCGATGCTGCTCTTTTTAGCACCCGCACATGGATTTGTGCCAAAACGCGTGTTAAGCATGCACACGCATCTTTTGGTAGACGCGGATGCAGTTTTCTGCAAAACCACACGATATGCATGCAAATGGTGCTTTTGGCAGAACGCGCACGTGGATTTCTACCAAACGACGTGAAAAGCATGCCGATGCTGCTCTTTTTAGCACCCGCACATGGATTTGTGCCAAAACGCGTTTTAAGCATGCACATGCACCTTTTGGTAGACGCGGACGCAGTTTTCTGCAAAACCACACGATATGCATGCAAATGGTGCTTTTGGCAGAACGCCCACGTGGATTTCTACCAAACGACGTGAAAAGCATGCCGATGCTTCTCTTTTTAGCACCCGCACATGGAGTTGTGCCAAAACGCGTTTTAAGCATGCCCATGCATCTTTTGGTAGACGCGGACGCAGTTTTCTGCAAAACCACACGATATGCATGCAAATGGTGCTTTTGGAAGAACGCGCACGTGGATTTCTTCCAAACGACGTGAAAAGCATGCCGATGCTTCTCTTTTTAGCACCCGCACATGGAGTTGTGCCAAAACGCGTTTTAAGCATGCACATGCATCTTTTGGTAGACGCGGACGCAGTTTTCTGCAAAACCCCACGATATGCATGCAAATGGTGCTTTTGGAAGAACGCGCACGTGGATTTCTACCAAACGACGTGAAAAGCATGCCGATGCTGCTCTTTTTAGCACCCGCACATGGATTTGTGCCAAAACGCGTTTTAAGCATGCACATGCATCTTTTGGTAGACGCGGATGCAGTTTTCTGCAAAACCACACGATATGCATGCAAATGGTGCTTTTGGCAGAACGCGCACGTGAATTTCTACCAAACGACGTGAAAAGCATGCCGATGCTGCTCTTTTTAGCACCCGCACATGGATTTGTGCCAAAACGCGTTTTAAGCATGCACATGCATCTTTTGGTAGAAGCGGACGCAGTTTTCTGAAAAACCACACGATATGCATGCAAATGGTGCTTTTGGCAGAACGCGCACGTGGATTTCTACCAAACGACGTGAAAAGCATGCCGATGCTGCTCTTTTTAGCACCCGCACATGTATTTGTGCCAAAACGCGTTTTAAGCATGCACATGCACCTTTTGGTAGACGCGGACGCAGTTTTCTGCAAAACCGCACGATATGCATGCAAATGGTGCTTTTGGAAGAACGCGCACGTGGATTTCTACCAAACGACGTGAAAAGCATGCCGATGCTGCTCTTTTTAGCACCCGCACATGGATTTGTGCCAAAACGCGTGTTAAGCATGCACACGCATCTTTTGGTAGACGCGGATGCAGTTTTCTGCAAAACCACACGATATGCATGCAAATGGTGCTTTTGGCAGAACGCGCACGTGGATTTCTACCAAACGACGTGAAAAGCATGCCGATGCTGCTCTTTTTAGCACCCGCACATGGATTTGTGCCAAAACGCGTGTTAAGCATGCACACGCATCTTTTGGTAGACGCGGATGCAGTTTTCTGCAAAACCACACGATATGCATGCAAATGGTGCTTTTGGCAGAACGCGCACGTGGATTTCTACCAAACGACGTGAAAAGCATGCCGATGTTGCTCTTTTTAGCACCCGCACATGGATTTGTGCCAAAACGCGTTTTAAGCATGCACACGCATCTTTTGGTAGACGCGGACGCAGTTTTCTGCAAAACCACACGATATGCATGCAAATGGTGCTTTTGGCAGAACGCGCACGTGGATTTCTACCAAACGACGTGAAATGCATGCCGATGCGGCTCTTTTTAGCACCCGCACATGGATTTGTGCCAAAACGCGTGTTAAGCATGCACACGCATCTTTTGGTAGACGCGGATGCAGTTTTCTGCAAAACCACACGATATGCATGCAAATGGTGCTTTTGGCAGAACGCGCACGTGGATTTCTACCAAACGACGTGAAATGCATGCCGATGCTGCTCTTTTTAGCACCCGCACATGGATTTGTGCCAAAACGCGTTTTAAGCATGCACATGCATCTTTTGGTAGACGCGGACGCAGTTTTCTGCAAAACCACACGATATGCATGCAAATGGTGCTTTTGGCAGAACGCGCACGTGGATTTCTACCAAACGACGTGAAAAGCATGCCGATGCTGCTCTTTTTAGTACCCGCACATGGATTTGTGCCAAAACGCGTTTTAAGCATGCACACGCATCTTTTGGTAGACGCGGACGCAGTTTTCTGCAAAACCACACGATATGCATGCAAATGGTGCTTTTGGCAGAACGCGCACGTGGATTTCTACCAAACGACGTGAAAAGCATGCCGATGCTGCTCTTTTTAGCACCCGCACATGGATTTGTGCCAAAACGCGTTTTAAGCATGCACATGCACCTTTTGGTAGACGCGGACGCAGTTTTCTGCAAAACCACACGATATGCATGCAAATGGTGCTTTTGGCAGAACGCCCACGTGGATTTCTACCAAACGACGTGAAAAGCATGCCGATGCTTCTCTTTT
Organism: Dermacentor variabilis; assembly: GCF_050947875.1. Classification (NCBI taxonomy): domain Eukaryota; kingdom Metazoa; phylum Arthropoda; class Arachnida; order Ixodida; family Ixodidae; genus Dermacentor; species Dermacentor variabilis. The sequence goes on from NW_027460356.1 coordinate 92,754, forward strand.
TAGCACCCGCACATGGAGTTGTGCCAAAACGCGTTTTAAGCATGCCCATGCATCTTTTGGTAGACGCGGACGCAGTTTTCTGCAAAACCACACGATATGCATGCAAATGGTGCTTTTGGAAGAACGCGCACGTGGATTTCTACCAAACGACGTGAAAAGCATGCCGATGCTGCTCTTTTTAGCACCCGCACATGGATTTGTGCCAAAACGCGTGTTAAGCATGCACACGCATCTTTTGGTGACGCGGATGCAGTTTTCTGCAAAACCACACGATATGCATGCAAATGGTGCTTTTGGCAGAACGCGCACGTGGATTTCTACCAAGCGACGTGAAAAGCATGCCGATGCTGCTCTTTTTAGCAACCGCACATGGATTTGTGCCAAAACGCGTTTTAAGCATGCACACGCATCTTTTGGTAGACGCGGACGCAGTGTTCTGCAAAACCACACGATATGCATGCAAATGGTGCTTTTGGCAGAACGCGCACGTGGATTTCTACCAAACGACGTGAAAAGCATGCCGATCCTGCTCTTTTTAGCACCCGCACATGGATTTGTGCCAAAACGCGTTTTAAGCATGCACATGCATCTTTTGGTAGACGCGGACGCAGTTTTCTGCAAAACCACACGATATGCATGCAAATGGTGCTTTTGGCAGAACGCGCACGTGGATTTCTACCAAACGACGTGAAAAGCATGCCGATGCTGCTCTTTTTAGCACCCGCACATGGATTTGTGCGAAAATGCGTGTTAAGCATGCACACGCATTTTTTGGTAGACGCGGACGCAGTTTTCTGCAAAACCACACGATATGCATGCAAATGGTGCTTTTGACAGAACGCGCACGTGGATTTCTACCAAACGACGTGAAAAGCATGCCGATGCTGCTCTTTTTAGCACCCGCACATGGATTTGTGCCAAAACGCGTTTTAAGCATGCACATGCATCTTTTGGTAGACGCGGATGCAGTTTTCTGCAAAACCACACGATATGCATGCAAATGGTGCTTTTGGCAAAACGCGCACGTGGATTTCTACCAAATGACGTGAAAAGCATGCCGATGCTGCTCTTTTTAGCACCCGCACATGGATTTGTGCCAAAACGCGTTTTAAGCATGCACACGCATCTTTTGGTAGACGCGGACGCAGTTTTCTGCAAAACCACACGATATGCATGCAAATGGTGCTTTTGGCAGAACGCGCACGTGGATTTCTACCAAACGACGTGAAATGCATGCCGATGCGGCTCTTTTTAGCACCCGCACATGGATTTGTGCCAAAACGCGTGTTAAGCATGCACACGCATCTTTTGGTAGACGCGGACACAGTTTTCTGCAAAACCACATGATATGCATGCAAATGGTGCTTTTGGCAGAACGCGCACGTGTATTTCTACCAAACGACGTGAAAAGCATGCCGATGCTGCTCTTTTTAGCACCCGCACATGGATTTGTGCCAAAACGCGTTTTAAGCATGCACATGCATATTTTGGTAGAAGCGGACGCAGTTTTCTGAAAAACCACACGATATGCATGCAAATGGTGCTTTTGGCAGAACGCGCACGTGGATTTCTACCAAACGACGTGAAAAGCATGCCGATGCTGCTCTTTTTAGCACCCGCACATGTATTTGTGCCAAAACGCGTTTTAAGCATGCACATGCACCTTTTGGTAGACGCGGACGCAGTTTTCTGCAAAACCACACGATATGCATGCAAATGGTGCTTTTGGCAGAACGCCAACGTGGATTTCTACCAAACGACGTGGAAAGCATGCCGATGCTTCTCTTTTTAGCACCCGCACATGGAGTTGTGCCAAAACGCGTTTTAAGCATGCACATGCATCTTTTGGTAGACGCGGACGCAGTTTTCTGCAAAACCGCACGATATGCATGCAAATGGTGCTTTTGGAAGAACGCGCACGTGGATTTCTACCAAACGACGTGAAAAGCATGCCGATGCTGCTCTTTTTAGCACCCGCACATGGATTTGTGCCAAAACGCGTGTTAAGCATGCACACGCATCTTTTGGTAGACGCGGATGCAGTTTTCTGCAAAACCACACGATATGCATGCAAATGGTGCTTTTGGCAGAACGCGCACGTGGATTTCTACCAAACGACGTGAAAAGCATGCCGATGCTGCTCTTTTTAGCACCCGCACATGGATTTGTGCCAAAACGCGTGTTAAGCATGCACACGCATCTTTTGGTAGGCGCGGATGCAGTTTTCTGCTATACCACACGATATGCATGCAAATGGTGCTTTTGGCAGAACGCGCACGTGGATTTCTACCAAACGACGTGAAAAGCATGCCGATGCTGCTCTTTTTAGCACCCGCGCATGGATTTGTGCCAAAACGCGTTTTAAGCATGCACACGCATCTTTTGGTAGACGCGGACGCAGTTTTCTGCAAAACCACACGATATGCATGCAAATGGTGCTTTTGGCAGAACGCGCACGTGGATTTCTACCAAACGACGTGAAATGCATGCCGATGCGGCTCTTTTTAGCACCCGCACATGGATTTGTGCCAAAACGCGTGTTAAGCATGCACACGCATCTTTTGGTAGACGCGGATGCAGTTTTCTGCAAAACCACACGATATGCATGCAAATGGTGCTTTTGGCAGAACGCGCACGTGGATTTCTACCAAACGATGTGAAATGCATGCCGATGCTGCTCTTTTTAGCACCCGCACATGGATTTGTGCCAAAACGCGTTTTAAGCATGCACATGCATCTTTTGGTAGACGCGGACGCAGTTTTCTGCAAAACCACACGATATGCATGCAAATGGTGCTTTCGGCAGAACGGGCACGTGGATTTCTACCAAACGACGTGAAAAGCATGCCGATGCTTCTCTTTTTAGCACCCGCACACGAAGTTGTGCCAAAACGCGTTTTAAGCATGCCCATGCATCTTTTGGTAGACGCGGACGCAGTTTTCTGCAAAACCACACGATATGCATGCAAATGGTGCTTTGGAAGAACGCGCACGTGGATTTCTACCAAACGACGTGAAAAGCATGCCGATGCTGCTCTTTTTAGCACCCGCACATGGATTTGTGCCAAAACGCGTGTTAAGCATGCACACGCATCTTTTGGTAGACGCGGATGCAGTTTTCTGCAAAACCACACGATATGCATGCAAATGGTGCTTTTGGCAGAACGCACACGTGGATTTCTACCAAGCGACGTGAAAAGCATGCCGATGCTGCTCTTTTTAGCAACCGCACATGGATTTGTGCCAAAACGCGTTTTAAGCATGCACACGCATCTTTTGGTAGACGCGGACGCAGTTTTCTGCAAAACCACACGATATGCATGCAAATGGTGCTTTTGGCAGAACGCGCACGTGGATTTCTACCAAACGACGTGAAAAGCATGCCGATCCTGCTCTTTTTAGCACCCGCACATGGATTTGTGCCAAAACGCGTTTTAAGCATGCACATGCATCTTTTGGTAGACGCGGACGCAGTTTTCTGCAAAACCACACGATATGCATGCAAATGGTGCTTTTGGCAGAACGCGCACGTGGATTTCTACCAAACGACGTGAAAAGCATGCCGATGCTGCTCTTTTTAGCACCCGCACATGGATTTGTGCCAAAATGCGTGTTAAGCATGCACACGCATTTTTTGGTAGACGCGGACGCAGTTTTCTGCAAAACCACACGAT